>NC_137497.1:15376220-15418720 GCF_041902795.1 Electrophorus electricus | reverse complement strand
AAGATAAGGCAATGAACAACACGAACCAAACATACCAAATGACCCAAGCATAACATTGAACACAGCAGAGCAGCAGTAACAGAGAGACAGTACACAGCACACAGCAGAGCAGCAGTAACAGAGAGACAGTACACAGCACACAGCAGAGCAGCAGTAACAGAGAGACAGTACACAGCACACAGCAGACCAGCAGTAACAGAGAGACAACACACAACAGAGCAGCAGGAACAGTGAGACAGGACACAGCACACAACAGAGCAGCAGTAACAGAGAGACAGGACACAGCAGAGCAGCAGTAACAGAGAGACAACACACAGCAGAGCAGCAGTAACAGAGAGACAGTACACAGAATATGTGGTAGTTTCTGACCTACTGAAGGCCATAATCATCTGTTCCTCATGTCTGTCATTGCAAAAATCTTTAACCCTTTTCGTTGCTTCCCATAATCAATGTTAGTGGTTCAAACGGTTTCCACAGTAAGTGCTCCAATCCAACTGTTGCTCTTCCAGGCACTTGGCTAGACAACAATAAATTAAGCACTTCAGCCAACAGATTCTTTTCCACATCCTCCTTACTCTCTCCCTTAAGCTAAGATGAGGAAATGCAGCCTCAGCTTCATCTAAATTAAAATAGTCAGCTGATACAATTTAAGATTTATTGACTCTAGCCACTGCCAACACTCCACACCTGCAGAGTTTCTATATATTTTCTCAAGTCAAAAATGTGTTCGTGCTCCCTGCGTCTCACTTAACAAATCGCTATCCATATGATTATTTTCTAATTTGCTTCGCTGAATTCCATCAATTATTAATATGTTGACTTAACCATAACTTATTTGAGTAAAATGAAAATTTACACTATTCCAAAATTCTATTAATCGCCACTCACATTGTTTATATTCTTATCCTGTAATACTTTAATCCCACCTTCTCCTACTGCTACTATTTTAATGTGTCTGTAATATGTACACTCTCTACTACTGTAACTGTCACCGGTTTTATATACTGTACCTCCATCCGTTACTTTATTGTATTTATTACTAAAACCTCATTAATATATTTTGCGTGTATGCATTTTATAATTAGATGATATTAATCACGTTTAAACAGATCTGTCTGCGTATCCATTCACTTCCTGCACTTTTAAGACGCCCAAGACCTACCACAAAACTCTGTGGACAAGGTCTTAATACCACCTATGCAGAATGTTTCAAACACGACTTCTGCTTACCTATAACGGTGCACATGTGTGGATTCAGACCCTGCTCACAGAACAACGCAGCTCTGGGCCATCTATCAGCTGGTGCTGATAACCCTACTGCTGACGGTGTGGGTGCGTTTGAAGAGAATAGCCGGTCCCATCTTTATTCTGAGCTCAATGTTACAAACGAGGCATAGTCCAGAATATGTCTAACAGTCACACACAACACATATTTTTATACAGTTTTCAGAAGTGATTATGTAATCACCCCACCTTCTTTACATACATCTCCACCACTATGTTCAAACATACATTATTCAATATATGCAAATTGAGATTCATCATTATGCAAGTTAAACTTGACACCATTGTATCCCATTGGAAGATTTTTTTTAAACAAAGATGATCTCAACTCACACCACCAAACATCTGCTAAATGATGTGGTAGGTCAGTATCACTCTGCCCTTGTGGTAAGATAATGAACCTTGCTTAGCCACACAACTCTCAAAGAGGCTTTCAAGTCTTTTAAAAACAGAGATCTTTTTCAACACTAATGAAGTTATTTCTCACAGGAACAGTTCAGAGTAATCTGCCTTAGACTTGTACAGAAGCCTGTATCAGAACCTCAGTTCTGCACTTAGAGTCCCAAAAGGTCTCTGACCTTAAGATACCCCAGAAACATTATTCATGCTTTCAGACAGTCTTGCACCTCTCTGCACCTGCTACAGAGAGCTTTAAAGCCTATTATAATTATATCACAGATCACCTCATGAAAATACAGAATAACGATTGGCCTTTACCCCAACACATTTTATTACCTTATTTTTGTATAACCAGAGCTCTGTAGTTTACATACTGAAGCTGAGAGTCTCCTGTGATGTTTATCACTAATGATTAATGATAAATGTAACTGTGAGAAGTGTAGATAATTCACTAATGATTAATCTGTACTTCTCATAGATACATTTATCAGTAATGATTAATCTAAACATGCTGCACTCAACACAAGCAACAAATGACTGAAGTCATGGTGAAATACAAATACTTGATAGCTAGTAGACACTTAGCTTTGGTTACTTGTCTGCATCAGCAAGTTTTGAATGGTCGAGTAGTCTCCTGTGACTTGTAGACATTGTTGATATCAGAATTGTATGCAGTTACAGAAAATGAATAAACAATAGGACAATAGTAAAGATTGGAATGCCTAAACTGTTATTCATGTGAAGGAATTTCAAAAACAGGAAATGGCATCACACAGGTGATGCTACCATCATAATAGCTCTTCCATCAAGTGGCACCATTCTGTTTGAAGAGAAATACATGGACTTCGTTCATGACCTGTGTCTCATATTTTGTGCATGCGCACACATACACACACACACACACACACAATTAGTAATATCTTTTCATTATCATAAACTCATTTTGTGTTGTCTGTAGATCCTCTGATTGAACTGCATTTTGTACTCTATGTATTTCTTTGCAGACTATCTGGCTGTAATCTCACTGAAGGGTCTTGCAAATCTCTCACAACAGTTCTACAAACAGAAAATACATTGAGCGAGCTGGAGATGAATAATAATGACCTGCAGAATTCAGGAGTGGAGCAGCTCTGTGCTGGACTGAAGAGTTCACACTGTAAACTGGAGATTCTCAGGTGAGTTTCTGTTAATTTATTCTTAAATGGAACCATTATGGTGCACAATTTATCAAATGTGATTCTCCTCTTCTTTAAAGAAATTACAAAACTGCCTTGTAGTGCAACATTAACAGAGTTAAAATAAGGTACTGCGGAACAAAGTTATAGATCCAGACAAAACATTTCTGGTGAAACTAGCTGCATTTCATTAAATGAACACACTGTGGCCACAAAGAGTTACGTTTTACTGCATGATCAGGTTTACACAACTAGTAGTAAAAAATAAAGAAATAATAATAATAATAATAATAATAATAAGGAGGAGAAGAAGAAGAGAAGAAGAATTATTATTATTATTATTATTATTATCATATTTATTATTGTTATATTGTTATGTTGTTATTGTTATGCTGTTAGGCAGGCAGTATGGTGGCTTGGTGTTCAGTTCATTTACCCATCAGCATTAGGGTCTTGGGGTTGAGTCCCTCCCTCAGTGAAGTTTCTCTCAGCACTAGGGTCTTGGGTTCCAGTCCTTATCTGTGCAGGTTTCCTTCAGGATCTCTGGTTTCCTCTCACAGTCCATAAACACAGAAGTTAGGTTGATTGGATATTCTAAATTGTCCTCTTTGAGTTTATGTTTGTATAGTGATGGGTGGTGCTCTGTGTGTGTATATCCTCTGATGGTTGGTGTTCTTTGTGCATGTATGTTCAGTGATGGTTGGTGCATATATTGAATAATGTATGTTTGAACATAGCGATGGAGATGTTGTGTGTGATTGTTAGATATTCTCTGGACTATGCCACATTTGTATGTAATGTAATAAATACTGGACCAGCTATTCTTTTCCATTAATTTTTGAGTCTCCATGTTTATTTTCTATTTAAAGTGTACTTCATAAATTTATTAGAATGTGGGAAAAATCTAGGAACCACACTAGCTAGCTAATCAATGTTACCAAAACTAAGTCCAGGTGACTAGCAACCGCTATTGGATCTCCACAGGAAATTCTAGTCAGACTGATTCATCTGACACTGTTCATCTCAAAATGTTTCACTCGATTTATAAATGTGTAACTTTCTACATATTTTTGTATATGGTCTGCAGTCCTCTCAGAAATCAGTTTATTAGCTCCAGCTTTATCTAGCTAGCTACATATGAACATTACAGGGAAGTAATTAACTCTGCTCTCACTAGCAAGAATTTTTTGTAGAAAGTGCCCAAGTTAACTAGATATATTTTTTCTGTCAGATTTTGTCAATTTCTTGTCCACTTATTATTAAGTGTTCTTATGTCTCTCTTCAAAATTAATCTGGAAGCATCTGTTCCTCAATGACAGTGTTTAAACATAATATTTATTTACGATTTATTCAAACGGATTTCATTTTTGTACATCCTCACTGCAAATTTGGTATTAAATTACATTGGAAGTTGTATTAAAAAGTCTTACATCTGAATTGGGGGTGCCTGCAGACACAGTATCATATAATGCTCTGTGTGTGTGGGGGGGCGGGGTGTATTTGTGTTCACATCCAATATTTTGTGTCAGGTAGATCGAAAAGTTGATTAATTCTCTGAGAATTTGATTTGCCTATTAAAAGAATTGGCATCCAGTTCCCCATAAACATTAGTATAACTATCTGTGATTCTAGTTATTTGTTAGCTTTAGTTTAGCTAAATAAATGTTTAGATAAAAGTCTTATGAGTAAATGGTGTATTTTCAGCCATTAGTCACTTCATTTAAACCTTCTGGAAGATTATGTGGATAATAACATAGTAATCAGGGATTAGCCACCGTGGCTAATGTTGATTCCTTCATATGTATTTGAATCCGTTTGATACAGAATAAGGAGGATGTTGTTAATAGTATTGCTAGCTAATGGGATACCTACAGCCTAATAGTACATAGTCCAGTGTGCATATATATATATATATATATATATATATATATATATATATATATATATATATATATATATATATATATATATTAGTTTCACATTCAGTGAGAAAGTGCAGAACACTTCATCCTTCCTAACACACTGACCTGTTTGTCAGTGTTCCATAGATACTTAAAGTTGGGGTGGACCATCAATACTTATAGTTGGGGTGGACCATCTCAAATTTTGTAAAGTATATTTGATGTATTTGGTTGAATGTTTCACATTCATTGAGAAAGTGTAGCTCTGTCTCTAGAGTGTCTTTGTTACACTGATGTCTTATATTGGCTGGTCTGGGCCGCCAGGCTGTGTTAACTGAGTCTGGACTTTCTCAACGTGGTTCTGTGTTTAATATCAGTCACTTTGAGCAGATTGTCTGCTACAATGTTCTGTTTCATAGCCAGTTAATACTGCATTTTACTTTGTACTTGGGTTTGTGTGTTCCAGTGGGTGATGTAGTTTTGTTTTTGAAGTGATATAATTTGTATTTCAGTGATTTTTCTAATTTCAGAGGAATTATGATTTTTGACAGTTCTGATTTCTACCAGATAGTGATTTCATCTGAATCTCCCTCTCTTTTAATGTCAGGGAGTGTAACAGCTATGAGGAGGATTTCCTTGTAGTTTAAAGGGCAGTGAGTCACCGAATCAGATTTACATCAGATTTACATCAGGTTTCATGGAGATTTATAATGTCTTTATCTTTGTGTTATTTGTGAATTCAGTGTTTATACTTTTGTACCCAAACATGGATGATTTTATGCCTTGAATGTTCCATAAAGAGACAGATAATGGTTTCATTATTTAAATGAAGTATGAAAGGAAAAACACAAATACAAACAGATTCAAAGTGAGATAAACCTGTAAAAGTGAAGGAATATGTTGAAATTATATGTACAAATATGTACAATTCATGTATATAAACATACATATTAAAATGGTGTAATGACTAACCTATAAACAGTGATATTTATTTATTTGTCTTTTTATTTATTAACTCATTTATCTATTTATCTATTTCTTCATTAATGAATTGTGCCTTTGACATATGAGGTTGAGTATCTGTGTGATCTCTCCATCTCTGTAGTGTTTGTGGAGGGTGGAGGTTGTACTACAGAGGTGTAGGTCTGCTGTTTGGGCTGCATGTTGGGGGTGGGTGGTGATGGCAGGTGTACTTTACTGTGGATGGCTTGCTGGGCAGCTGGCAGAGATGCTCACAGTGTCCTTGTGCAGGTGGACGTGGTCATGAAGGCTGTGGATGCTGAGGTTGGAGTGGTGTGTCAGGTGCACATTAGCCAGCAGTGCACATCCACAGGAGATCTCTGCATTTATCTTGTGGATTGTAGCTGGATGGAAGTCTCTACTGGGCAGGATGGTAGAGATGGTGATTTTGGAGGAGGGGAAGGTCTCTGTGGAGGTCTGTGCTACTCTTCTTACTCTGCTACTCTCTTGCTTTCTAAATAATGGGGTGGCTTGGATTACCTGAGATGGCATGTGTAAGAAGCTGGAGGGCATTGCTGGTTCGGGAACACCAAACTTTTGCAACTTTAGATCCTGGGAAAAGCTGTTCCTCGTTTAAGAATTTTCCATTAAAATCAATTAAAATGACTATGCCTGCATCTGGAGGAATATTAGGTTTTTTTATCTGACTTAGTGTGGATGGACCGGACGGGGCTCAGTGTGGCAGTCTGTGGTTCAGAGTTGATTTAGTGTTGCTGTGCAGAATCAGAGGTCTGCTGGTTGGCTTTTAGACTCTGTAGCTCCTCCTTCAGGGTGATCATGCTACTGTCCCTGAGCTGTAGTTCATCTCTTTTAGTTTCTGTAGCTCCTCCTTCAGGGTGATCATGGTACTGTCCCTGAGCTGTAGCTCATCTCTTTTAGTCTCTGTAGCTCCTCCTTCAGGGTGATCATGGAACTGTCCCTGAACTGTAGTTCTTCTTTTTTAGTCTCTGTATCTCCTCCTTCAGGGTGATCATGGTATTGTCCCTGAGCTGTACTTTCTCTCTGACTGCACTGAGCTCCCTCCTGAGAGCCTCTCTGTCCTTCTGGAGCTCCAACACTTCTCCTCTCAGATGTTTGAATTCTATTGTCTCAACTTCCTGGAGAGAAAGACTTTCTCTTTGCTGGAATACCGTGATCTCCATTTGTCTGTGTTGTGCTGGTCTGGCCTGCATTGTGCTGGTCTGGCCTGTGTTGTGCTGGTCAGGCCTGCATTGTGCTGGTCTGTGAGGTGTTTTCCCATCCCTCCCCTGAACCCTGGGCTACGTGGCTACTAGTCTCCTCCTCCTCAGTTACTTTCTCAGTTTCTGCTACTGCTCTGATAAAGGTAAAGTTTTCCTGAACAGAGCAGAGGCCTCACTGCCTTGAAACATGATGGTGCCGTTGTGATAAATGTTCACAGTTAGGATGGTGTTATCCTCATCTTCATCTTCAATGACTATCTGTCTTCCATTACATATGCCCCTTTTTATATTTGGCTTGTTATGGCACAGAGAGCCCTGTGGCAGGATTCACTGTATTCTGTATATAACAGGAGACTGCTGATGGTGGTTTGGTTCACTGTATTCTGTATATAACAGGAGACTGGTGATGGTGGTTTTGTTCACTGTATTCTGTATATAACAGGAGACTGGTGATGGTGGTTTGGTTCAATGTATTCTGTATATAACAGGAGACTGGTGATGGTGGTTTGGTTCAATGTATTCTGTATATAACAGGAGACTGGTGATGGTGGTTTGGTTCACTGTATTCTGTATAGAACAGGAGACTGGTGATGATGGTTTTGTTCACTGTATTCTGTATATAACAGGAGACTGCTGATGGTGGTTTTGTTCACTGTATTCTGTATATAACAGGAGACTGGTGATGATGGTTTTGTTCACTGTATTCTGTATATAACAGGAGACTGGTGATGGTGGTTTTGTTCACTGTATTCTGTATATAAATGTAAATGTAAATTATCCTTTTATGTTTCATGTAATTTTCCACGTCTTCCTTGGCTTTATCCGTAGTTTTGTCCTTGTAGTTTTGCTGCAAGATGCTACTGTTCCACTCCTGTTAGCTGCTGTGTGTTTAGATGGTTTCTTGTGTTGTTGAGAAATTTCATCAAAATTGTTGTTCTCTTGTTTCTTACTTGAGAGTTGAGTTGTTGTTTTTTTTATCTCTTTACTAATTTACTTTGGTTTATCACATTTTAAAACCCTTGTACTTCTAAGAAAGTGTTCCAGTTAAACTTGATAGTTAAACATGACAATACTTTCTCTTATCTGTGTGTGTGTGTGTGTGTGTGTGTGTGTGCGAGAGAGAGAGAGAGAGAGAGACAGAACTATTATTTGTGTGTGTGTCTGTGTGTGTGTATGAGACAGAGAGAGAGAAGGAGACAGAAAGATCTATTTTGTGTGTGTGAGAGAGAGAAAGACAGAAGTATTGTGTGTGTGTGTGTGTGTGTGTGTGTGTGTGTGTGTGTGTGTGTGTGTGAGTGAGAGAGAGACAGACAGAACTATTAGGTGTGTGTGTGCCTCAGAGAGAAAGAGAGAGAGAGATTCAAACATTCAATCTATTTTAAAGATTCAATCTATTTTGTGTGTGAGAGAGAAAGACAGAAGTATTGTGTGTGTGTGTGTGTGTGTGTGTGTGTGAGAGAGAGAGAGTAAGTGAGACTGACAGACAGCTCTATTATTTGTGTGTGTGTGTGTGTGTGTGTGTGTGTGTGTGTGTGTGTGTACGAGAGAGAGAGAGACAGAAAGTATTGTAAGAGACCAAAGTATTGTGTGTGTGTGTGTGTGTGTGTGTGTGTGTGTGAAAGAGAGCGAGGAAGAGATAGAGCAGCCTGACTGATTGACTGGCGTCTACCTCTCACACGCCTGACTGACTGATGGGGTCTGCTTCACACTCCTGACTGACTGATGGGGTCTGCCTCACACTCCTGACTGACTGATGCGGTCCCTGACTCAGCTATTAAGCCTCCAGGATTCTCGGTGCACCACGCAGACAGAACTCAGGACCTCACTGGGAAATGCAAAGGCAGAGGAGAATGTTTCATGATCAATGACTCCTAGTGTGAGCAGAGGAATGTAAACACTAGTAAAAGATTCTGCTCTCTGCATTCTGTCCATTCCTCCATAATCACTACTGCAGTGTTCATCCCACCATCATTACTACTGCAGTGTTCATCCCACCATCATTAGTACTGCAGTGTTCATACACTAATATTCACTACTGCAATGTTCATTCCTCCATAATCAAAACTGCAGTGTTCATTATTCCATAGTCAAAACTGCAGTGTTTATTTCTACATAATCACACCTGCAGTGTTTATTTCTCCATAATAAATACTACTGTGATTATTCCTCTAAAATCACTACTGCTGTGTTCATTCCAACATAATCGCTACTGCAGTGTTTATTCCTCCATAATCACTACTCTGCGTGTCTGCCAACAATATTTTCGGTTTGTATATTAATGTGTTTGTATTTGTGAAACATTGAATGAGATCTGTGTTGTTCTGTTTCCTGTTATGGTGTTAGGGGTGGGATATTTTGATATTTGGACTCTGATTACGGTAACTGCCATTCACTGACTTATGAACCAACCATCCATTATTTGTTCATCTGTCTTAGGTTGCTAATGAATGTTATTTGTCATGTCTTTGTCCATTTTGTCTTTGATGAAGACACAGTAGTGTTAAATGTTGCTGTGTTTGTAAAATTAAAAGGCTGAAAATGTATCGGTGTGTTCCAGACCTTTCAAACTCTTCTTTACATTTTTATTAGCAGTTCAGATCTTTTAATTCATCATCCTCTGACTGAACTACATTATTTACTGTATTTACTCTTTTACAGACTATCTGGCTGTGGTCTCACTGAAGAGTCTTGCAAATCTCTCACATCAGTTCTACAAACAGAAAACTCTTCACTGAGAGAGCTGGAGATGAATAATAATGATCTGCAGAATTCAGGAGTGGAGCAGCTCTGTGCTGGACTGAAGAGTTCACACTGTAAACTGGAGATTCTCAGGTGAGTTTCTGTGACTATTTTTGAATGTAAATAAAGAGGCATTTTAAAAAGGTCAGTGTCAACTCCCTTATAGTACAGTATTAAACAAACATTGCCAGGCAAGGCAATGCAAGGAAATTTACACTTATTATAAAGTTCTCTTTGTTAAATATTTCTAAATATAGTTTTCTGTTGAAACCTCACTGCATTTCATTAAATGAACACACTGTGGAGACAAAAAGTTACATTTGTGATGCATGAGCAGATATTCAAGTCTACAAGAGAAATATAATTTTGTAAAGAGAAGACACAAATGAGTCCTTGTCCACGTGTACAGGTGTGTTTATTACAATGCTGCTTCAACTAGGCGCTTTGGCATTTTGTCCACAAGCTGCATCTTTGTTCACCTGAGCGCAGAAATTTAGCAAAATGTCTTACAGGATGAATATATTCAGAAACTCCAACAACAGTGTTGTAAAATGAAGTGTTCTAATGTAAGATTTTCACTGAGTGATTTTATCTAGTTTATGTATGGAAACACTGTAAACATCAGTCATTCTAATCTCTCTGCAAATTAAAGCCCTTAAAGTCTTAATTAAAACATTTAAAGCTGAACCATTGAGGTTCTAGACACATTACAGGACACTTTTAAAATCACACATGATTCCCTTGTGTTTTTGGGTGGGAGACCCTGTTCTCATTATGATTTACACCGTGTGTTCAACACATGTTGAGATGAGCTGAACTGACAGCCGTGCTGGAGGAAAGAACGCAACAAGTTAATATTCATTCAATAGAACTGAAAGGTTTATTGGTTATTCCTTAAAATAAACCTGTGATCTTTCTCCACAGGTGTTTTTATGAAACATGTAGCTGGCTAATATTAGTAACCTTAAGCTTGCCAAGTTACAGTATACTGTTGGTTACTACACCTAGATACCTCATGCTAACGTCATATTAGCTTGACTTAGGAGTGAATGTTGGCTGCTAATTTTTTCATCAAGCCAGAGACAGCAAACAAAAATAGAACAGTGATGGTAGACGACGTGGAGTCAGCAGAGAGAGAAGCTGAGCAGACAGCTGACAGTAAACTCAGGACATCTGAACACAGTAGTGAGGAACAATGTTCAGCACTGGACGAGTGAACCTGTGGACTTAATTACAAGAGAGAAAGAAAGACACACAAGACACAGTAATCAGTAATCAGGAGATTAGGAGGAGAGAAGGAGTGAAGTGTGTGTGTGTGTGTGTGTGTGTGTGTGTGTGTGTTGGTGTGTGTATGTGTGAAAGAGCAAGGAAGAGAGAGCAGCAGAATTATTATCTGTGTGTGTGTCTCTGAAATAGAGAAAGAGAGAGACTTACAGATCTATTGTGTGTGTGGGGGGGGTGAAATAGAGAGAGAGAGAGAGATCTATTATTTGTATGTGTGAGAGAGACAGAACTATTATCTCTGTGTGTGTGTGTGTGTGTTAGTGTGTGTGTGTGTGTGTGTGTGTGTATGAGAGAGAGAGAGACAGACAGAACTATTATCTGTGTGTGGTAGAGAGAGAGAACTATTATCTGTGTGTGTGTGTGTGTTTGTGCGAGAGAGAGACAGAGAGAACTATTATCTGTGTGTGTGTGTGTGTGTGTGTGTGTGTGTGTGTGTGTGTGTGTGTGTGTGTGTGTCTGTGTGCATGTGAGAAATAGAGAGAGACAGAACTATTATTTGTGTGTGTGTGTGTCTGAAATAGAGAGAGACAGAGAAAGAGGCAGATCTATTTTTGTCTGTGAGAGAGAGACAGAAGTAGTGTGTGTGTGTGTGTGTGTGTGTGTGTGTGTGTGTGTGTGTGTGTGTGTGTGTGTGTGTGTGTGTGTGTGTGTGTGAAAGAGAGTGAGGAAGAGATAGAGCAGCCTGACTGACTGATGGGGTCTGCCTCACACACAACTGATTGACTGATGGGGTCTGCCTCACACACACCTGACGGACTGATGGGGACCCTCACACAGCTATTAAGTCTCCAGGATTCTCGGTGCACCACACAGACAGAACTCAGGACCTCACTGGGAAAAGCAAAGGCAGAGGCGAATGTTTCATGATCAATGACTCATTCTGTGAGCAAAGGAATGTAAACACTAGTAAAAGATTATGCTGTCTGCATTCTGTCCAATCAATACTGCAGTGTTCATTCCTCCGTAATCACTATTGCAGTGTTCATCCTACCCTCATTACTACTGCAGTGCTCATACACTAATATTCACTACTGCAATGTTCATTCCTCCATAATCAATACTGCAGTGTTCATTATTCCATAATCACTCCTGCAGTGTTTATTTCTCCATAATAAATACTACAGCGAATATTCCACCATAATCAATACAGTGGTGTTTATTCCTCCATAATCACTACCGCAATATTAATTCCTTCATAATCAATACTACAGTATTCATTACTCCATAGTCACTACTGCAGTGTTTATTTCTCCATAATAAATACTACAGTGAATATTCCACCATAATCAATACAGAGGTGTTTATTCCTCCATAATCACTACCGCAATATTAATTCCTTCATAATCAATACTACAGTATTCATTACTCCATAGTCACTACTGCAGTGTTTATTTCTACATAATCACTATTGCAGTGTTTATTCCTCCATAATAAATACTACAGTGATTATTCCTCTAAAATCACTATTGCGATGTTCATTCCAACATAATCAATACTGCAGTGTTTATTCCTCCATAATCTCTACTGCAGTGTTCATTCCTCCATAATCACTACTGCAATGTTCATCCCAACATTATCAATACTGCAGTGTTTATTCCTCCATAATCATTACTGCAGTGTTTATTCCTACATAATCAATACTGCAGTGTTTATTCCTCCATAATCACTACTCTGCATGTCTGCCAACAATATTTTCGGTTTATATATTAATGTGTTTGTATTTGTGAAACATTGAATGAGATCTGTGTTGTTCTGTTTCCTCTTATGGTGTTAGGGGTGGGATATTTTGATATTTGGACTCTGATTACGGTAACTGCCATTCACTGACTTATGAACCAACCATCCATTATTTGTTCATCTGTCTTAGGTTGCTAATGAATGTTATTTGTCATGTCTTTGTCCATTTTGTCTTTGATGAAGACACAGTAGTGTTAAATGTTGCTGTGTTTGTAAAATTAAAAGGCTGAAAATGTATCGGTGTGTTCCAGACCTTTCAAACTCTTCTTTACATTTTTATTAGCAGTTCAGATCTTTTAATTCATCATCCTCTGACTGAACTACATTATTTACTGTATTTACTCTTTTACAGACTATCTGGCTGTGGTCTCAATGAAGAGTCTTGCAAATCTCTCACATCAGTTCTACAAACAGAAAACTCACTGAGAGAGCTGGAGATGAATAATAATGACCTGCAGAATTCAGGAGTGGAGCAGCTCTGTGCTGGACTGAAGAGTTCACACTGTAAACTGGAGATTCTCAGGTGAGTTTCTGTGACTATTTTTGAATGTAAATAAAGAGCCATTTTAAAAAGGTCAGTGTCAACTCCCTTATAGTACAGTATTAAACAAACATTGCCAGGCAAGGCAATGCAAGGAAATTTACACTTATTATAAAGTTCTCTTTGTTAAATATTTCTAAATATAGTTTTCTGTTGAAACCTCACTGCATTTCATTAAATGAACACACTGTGGAGACAAAAAGTTACATTTGTGATGCATGAGCAGATATTCAAGTCTAGAAGAGAAATATAATTTTGTAAAGAGAAGACACAAATGAGTCCTTGTCCACGTGTACAGGTGTGTTTATTACAATGCTGCTTCAACTAGGCGCTTTGGCATTTTGTCCACAAGCTGCATCTTTGTTCACCTGAGCACAGAAATTTTGCAAAATGTCTTACAGGATGAATATATTCAGAAACTCCAACAACAGTGTTGTAAAATGAAGTGTTCTAATGTAAGATTTTCACTGAGTGATTTTATCTATTTTATGTATGGAAACACTGTAAACATCAGTCATTCTATTCTCTCTGCAAATAAAAGCCCTTAAAGTCTTAATGAAAACATTTAAAGCTGAACCATTGAGGTTCTAGACACATTACAGGACACTTTTAAAAGCACACATGATTCCCTTGTGTTTTTGGGTGGGAGACCCTGTTCTCATTATGATTTACACCGTGTGTTCAACACATGTTGAGATGAGCTGAACTGACAGCCGTGCTGGAGGAAAGAACGCAACAAGTTAATATTCATTCAATAGAACTGAAAGGTTTATTGGTTATTCCTTAAAATAAACCTGTGATCTTTCTCCACAGGTGTTTTTATGAAACATGTAGCTGGCTAATATTAGTAACCTTAAGCTTGCCAAGTTACAGTATATTGTTGGTTACTACACCTAGATACCTCATGCTAACATCATATTAGCTTGACTTAGGAGTGAATGTTGGCTGCTAATTTTTTCATCAAGCCAGAGACAGCAAACAAAAATAGAACAGTGATGGTAGAAGACATTGAGTCAGCAGAGAGAGAAGCTGAGCAGACAGCTGACAGTAAACTCAGGACATCTGAACACAGTAGTGAGGAACAATGTTCAGCACTGGACGAGTGAACCTGTGGACTTAATTACAAGAGAGAAAGAAAGACACACAAGACACAGTAATCAGTAATCAGGAGATTAGGAGGAGAGAAGGAGTGAAGTGTGTGTGTGTGTGTGTGTGTGTGTGTGTGTGTGTGTGTGTGTGTGTGTGTGAAAGAGAGCAAGGAAGAGAGAGAGCAGCAGAATTATTATCTGTGTGTGTGTCTCTGAAATAGAGAAAGAGAGAGACATACAGATCTATTGTGTGTGTGTGTGGGGGGGGTGAAATAGAGAGAGAGAGAGAGAGAGAGAGAGAGAGACAGAACTATTATTTGTGTGTGTGTCTGTGTGTGTGTATGAGACAGAGAGAGAGAAGGAGACAGAAAGATCTATTTTGTGTGTGTGAGAGAGAGAAAGACAGAAATTTTGTTTGTATGTGTGTGAGAGAGACTGCAGTGTTCATTCCTCCATAATCACTATTGCAGTGTTCATCCTACCATCATTACTACTGCAGTGCTCATACACTAATATTCACTACTGCAATGTTCATTCCTCCATAATCAATACTGCAGTGTTCATTATTCCATAATCACTCCTGCAGTGTTTATTTCTCCATAATAAATACTACAGTGAATATTCCACCATAATCAATACAGTGGTGTTTATTCCTCCATAATCACTACCGCAATATTAATTCCTTCATAATCAATACTACAGTATTCATTACTCCATAGTCACTACTGCAGTGTTTATTTCTACATAATCACTATTGCAGTGTTTATTCCTCCATAATAAATACTACAGTGATTATTCCTCTAAAATCACTATTGCGATGTTCATTCCAACATAATCAATACTGCAGTGTTTATTCCTCCATAATCTCTACTGCAGTGTCCATTCCTCCATAATCACTGCTGCATTGTTTATTTCTCCATGATAAACAATACAGTGATTATTCCACCATAATGAATACTGTGGTGTTTATTCCTCCATAATCACTACTGCAATGTTCATCCCAACATTATCAATACTGCAGTGTTTATTCCTCCATAATCATTACTGCAGTGTTTATTCCTCCATAATCACTACTGCAGTGTTTATTCCTCCATAATCACTACTCTGCTTGTCTTCCAACAATATTTTCTGCTTGTATATTAGTGTATTTGTATTTGTGAAACATTGAATGAGATCTATGTTGTTCTGTTTCCTCTTATGGTGTTAGGGGTGGGATATTTTGATATTTGGACTCTGATTATGGTAACTGCCATTCACTGACTTATGAACCAACCATCCATTATTTGTTCATCTGTTTTAGGTTGCTAATGAATGTTATTTGTCATGTCTTTTTCCATTTTGTCTTTGATGAAGACACAGTAGTGTTGAAATGTTACTGTGTTTGTAAAATTAAAAGGCTGAAAATGTATCAGTGTGTTCCAGACCTTTCAAGCTCTTCTTTACATTTTTATTAGCAGTTCAGATCTTTTAATTCATCATCCTCTGACTGAACTACATTATTTACTGTATTTACTCTTTTACAGACTATCTGGCTGTGGTCTCAATAAAGGGTCTTGCAAATCTCTCACATCAGCTCTAAAAACAGAAAACTCACTGAGAGAGCTGGAGATGAATAATAATGACCTGCAGAATTCAGGAGTGGAGCAGCTCTGTGCTGGACTGGAGAGTTCACACTGTAAACTGGAGATTCTCAGGTGAGTTTCTGTGACTATTTTTGAATGTAAATAAAGAGGCATTTATCTGGTCAGTGTCAACTCCCTTATAGTACAGTATTAAACAAACATTGCCAGGCAAGGCAATGCAAGGAAATTTACACTTTTATATTATATTATAAAGTTCTCTTCTCTAAATATTTCTAAATATAGCTTTCTATTGAAACCTCACTGCATTTCATTAAATGACCACACTGTGGAGACAAAGAGTTACATCTGTCATGCATGAGCAGATATTCAAGTCTAGAAGAGAAACATAACATTGTAAAGAGAAGACACAAATGAGTCCTTGTCCACATGTACAGGTGTATTTATTACAATGCTGCTTCAACTAGGCGCTTTGGCATTTTGTCCACAAGCTGCATTTTTGGTCACCTGAGAGCAGAAATTTAGCAAAATGTATTTTACAATCACACATGATTCCATTGTGTTTTTGGGTGGGAGACCCCATTCTCATTATGATTTACACCATGTGTTCAACACATGTTGAGGTGAGCTGAACTGATATCCCTGCTGGAGGAAAGAACTCCACTGAAAGAATCTCACTGTAGCTCCACAGATCTGCTGTAGTGTCAGCTGTGTCCACTCTCACTGTAGCCCCACAGCTCTGCTGAAGTGTCTGCTGTGTCCATTCTCACTGTAGCCCCAAAGGTCTGCTGTAATGTCAGCTGTGTCCACTCTCACTGTAGCCCCACAGGTCTGCTGTAATGTCAGCTGTGTCCACTCTCAATGTAGCCCCACAGGTCTGCTGTAGTGTCAGCTGTGTCCACTCTCACTGTAGCCCCACAGGTCTGCTGTAGTGTCAGCTGTGTGCACTCTCACTGTAACCCCACAGGTCTGCTGTAGTGTCAGCTGTGTCCACTCTCACTGTAGCCCCACAGGTCTGCTGTAGTGTCGGCTGTGTCCACTCTCACTGTAGCCCCACAGGTCTGCTGTAGTGTCGGCTGTGTCCACTCTCACTGTAGCCCCACAGGTCTGCTGTAGTGTCGGCTGTGTCCACTCTCACTGTAGCTCCACAGGTCTGCTGTAGTGTCGGCTGTGTCCACTCTCACTGTAGCTCCACAGGTCTGCTGTAGTGTCGGCTGTGTCCACTCTCACTGTAGCTCCACAGGTCTGCTGACTTGTTTAGTTTTTTTTTTGTGTGTGTTAATGTAAATGGTTGATTTTAGTGAATAAATTATTTGTGTGAAGTAGCGATATTGTGAATCGAAGTTCTGATCCAGCTGAAACAACATGTGAATGGTCCTCTTTTCACCAGTATTTTACTGCACACATACAGTCCATGAAGGACAAACTCCAGGGACACATTTCATGTCAACAGCAGACATGAGATAGTTGTCTCACACACACTTAACTGACTGATGGGGTCTGAGTCACACATACACCTGACTGACTGATGGGGTCTGCCTCACACACACCTGACTGACTGATGGGGTCCCTGACTCAGCTATTAAGACTCCGGGATTCTCGTTGCACCACAAAGACAGAACTCAGGACCTCACTGGGAAAAGCAACAGCAGAGGAGAATGTTTCATGATCAGTGACTCATAGTGTGAGCACAGGAATGTACCACTAGTAAAAGATTCTGCTCTCTGCATTCTGTCCAATCACTACTGCAGTGTTTATTTCTCCATAATCACTACTGCAGTGTTTATCCCTCTATAATCAATACTGCAGTGTTTATACCTCCATAATCACTACTGCAGTGTTTATTCTTCCATAATCACTACTCTGCGTGTCTTCCAACAATATTTTCTGTTTGTATGTTAGTGTATTTGTATTTGTGAAACATTGAATGAGATCTGTGTTGTTCTGTTTCCTGTTATGGTGTTAGGGATGGGAAATTTTGATATTTGGACTCTGATTAGGGTAACTGCCATTAACTGACTTATGAACCAACCATCCATTATTTGGTCACCTGTCTTAGGTTGCTAATGAATGTTATTTGTCATGTCTTTGTCCATTTTGTCTTGGTGAAGACACAGTAATGTTGAAATGTTGCTGTGTTTGTAAAATTAAAAATCTGAAAATGTATCAGTGTGTTCCAGACCTTTCAAGCTCTTCTTTAAATTTTTATTAGCAGTTCAGATCTTTTAATTCATCATCCTCTGACTGAACTACATTATTTACTGTATTTACTCTTTTACAGACTGTCTGGCTGTGGTCTCAATAAAGGGTCTTGCAAATCTCTCACATCAGCTCTAAAAACAGAAAACTCACTGAGAGAGCTGGAGATGAATAATAATGACCTGCAGAATTCAGGAGTGGAGCAGCTCTGTGCTGGACTGAAGAGTTCACACTGTAAACTGGAAATTCTCAGGTGAGTTTCTGTGACTATTTTTGAATGTAAATAGCCATTTTAAAAAGGTCAGTGTCAACTCCCTTATAGTACAGTATTAAACAAACATTGCCAGGCAAGGCAATGCAAGGAAATGTACACTTTTATTTTATATTATAAAGTTCTCTTCTTTAAATATTTCTAAATATAGTTTTCTGTTGAAACCTTGCTGCATTTCATTAAATGACCACACTGTGGAGACAAAGAGGTACATTTGTGACGCACGAGCAGATTTTCAAGTCTAGAAGAGAAACATAACATTGTAAAGAGAAGACACAAATGAGTCCTTGTCCACATGTACATGTGTATTTATTACAGTGCTACTTCAACTAGGCGCTTTGGCATTTTGTCCACAAGCTGCATTTTTGGTCACCTGAGAGCAGAAACTTAGCAAAATGTATTTTACAATCACACATGATTCCCTTGTGTTTTTGGGTAGGAGACCCTGTTCTCATTATGATCTACACGGTGTGTTCAACACATGTTGAGGTGAGCTGAACTGACAGCCATGCTGGAGGAAAGAACGCAACAAGTTAATATTCATTCAATAGAACTGAAATGTTTATTGGTTATTCCTTAAAATAAACCTGTGATCTCTCTCCACAGGTGTTTTTATGAAACATGTAGCTGGCTAATATTAGTAACCTTAAGCTTGCCACGTTACAGTATATTGTTGGTTATTACACCTAGATACCTTACGCTAACATCAAATTAGCTTGACTTAGGACTCAATGTTGGCTGCTAATTTTTTCATCAAGCCAGAGACATCAAACTAAAATAGGACAGTGATGGTAGAAGATGTGGAGTCAGCAGAGAGAGAAACTGAGCAGACAGCTGACAGTAAACTCAGGACATCTGAACACAGTAGTGAGGAACAATGTTCAGCACTGGACGAGTGAACCTGTGGACTTAATTACAAGAGAGAAAGAAAGACACAAGACACAGTAATCAGGAGATTAGGAGGAGAGAAGGAGTGAAGTGTGTGTGTGTGTGTGTGTGTGTGTGTGTGTGTGTGTGTGTGTGTGTGTGTGTGTGTGTGTGTGTGTGTGTGTGTGTGTGTGTGTGTGTGTGTGTGTCACACTGGGTGCCTGATGTACTGTAACAAAGCTAATGAGGCTAATGTTAGCTTCCTTAAATCTAAGGAACTCGCTAGAATATAAAATACTCCTGCTTGTTCATTTACATTTAGTATAGAGAGACAGAAAACAACCAGGATGAAGAGAAAGAGTAATGCAATTGCCATGGCAACCTTCTTTAGTAAGAAGACAGCAGGAGAGAGAAAAGACAGAAGAACTTGATGGTGAAAGTGTCCAGGAGGAGGACATGGAAGAGAGTGAACACAGCAGACAGAGACAGAGGAGCCAGCTGTGTCCACTCTCACTGTTGTCCCACAGGTCTGCTGTAGTGTCAGCTGTGTCCACTCTCACTGTAGCCCCACAGCCCTGCTGTAGTGCCAGCTGTGTCCACTCTCACTGTAGCCCCACAGCTCTGCTGTAGTGTCAGCTGTGTCCACTCTCACTGTAGCCCCACAGCTCTGCTGTAGTGTCAGCTGTGTCCACTCTCACTGTAGCCCCACAGGTCTGCTGCAGTGTCAGCTGTGTCCACTCTCACTGTAGCCCCACAGCTCTGCTGTAGTGGAGAGAAGTGAGAAGTGAGTCGAAGTTCTGATCCAACTGAAACAACATGTGAATGGTCCTCTTCTCCCCAGTATTTTACTGCACACATGCAGTCCATGAAGGACAAACTCCAGGGACACATTTCATGTCAACAGCAGACATGAGATTGTTGCCTCACAAACACTTAACTGGCCGATTGTGTCTGAGTCACACACACACCTGACTGACTGATGGGGTCTGCCTCACACATACCTGACTGACTGATGGGGTCCCTGACTCAACTATTGTGCCTCCGGGATTCTCGGTGCACCACACAGACAGAACTCAGGACCTCACTGGGAAAAGCAAAGGCAGAGGAGAATGTTTCATGATCAGTGACTCAGTGTGAGCACAGGAATGTAAACACTAGTAAAAGATTATGCTGTCTGCATTCTGTCCATCCCTCCATAATCACTAATGCAGTGTTCATCCCACCATCATTAGTACTGCAATGTTTATACACTAATATTCACTACTGCAATGTTCATTCCTCCATAGTCACTACTGCAGTGTTTATTTCTCCATAATAAATACTACAGTGATTATTCCACCATAATCAATACTGTGGTGTTTATTCCTCCATAATAAATACTACAGTGATTTATTCCTCTAAAATCACTACTGCGGTGATCATGCCAACATAAACAATACTGCAGTGTTCATTATTCCATAATCACTCCTGCAGTGTTTATTTCTCCATAATAAATACTACAGTGAATATTCCACCATAATGAATACAGTGTTGTTTATTCCTCCATAATCACTACCGCAATATTAATTCCTTCATAATCAATACTGCAGTATTCATTACTCCATAGTCACCACTGCAGTGTTTATTTCTACATAATCACTATTGCAGTGTTTATTCCTCCATAATAAATACTACAGTGAATATTCCACCATAATCAATACAGTGGTGTTTATTCCTCCATAATCACTACCGCAATATTAATTCCTTCATAATCAATACTACAGTATTCATTACTCCATAGTCACTACTGCAGTGTTTATTTCTACATAATCACTATTGCAGTGTTTATTCCTCCATAATAAATACTACAGTGATTATTCCTCTAAAATCACTATTGCGATGTTCATTCCAACATAATCAATACTGCAGTGTTTATTCCTCCATAATCTCTACTGCAGTGTTCATTCCTCCATAATCACTGCTGCATTGTTTATTTCTCCATGATAAACAATACAGTGATTATTCCACCATAATGAATACTGTGGTGTTTATTCCTCCATAATCACTACTGCAATGTTCATCCCAACATTATCAATACTGCAGTGTTTATTCCTCCATAATCATTACTGCAGTATTTATTCCTCCATAATCACTACTGCAGTGTTTATCCCTCTATAATCAATACTGCAGTGTTTATACCTCCATAATCACTACTGCAGTGTTTATTCTTCCATAATCACTACTCTGCGTGTCTTCCAACAATATTTTCTGTTTGTATGTTAGTGTATTTGTATTTGTGAAACATTGAATGAGATCTGTGTTGTTCTGTTTCCTGTTATGGTGTTAGGGATGGGAAATTTTGATATTTGGACTCTGATTAGGGTAACTGCCATTCACTGACTTATGAACCAACCATCCATTATTTGGTCACCTGTCTTAGGTTGCTAATGAATGTTATTTGTCATGTCTTTGTCCATTTTGTCTTGGTGAAGACACAGTAATGTTGAAATGTTGCTGTGTTTGTAAAATTAAAAATCTGAAAATGTATCAGTGTGTTCCAGACCTTTCAAGCTCTTCTTTAAATTTTTATTAGCAGTTCAGATCTTTTAATTCATCATCCTCTGACTGAACTACATTATTTACTGTATTTACTCTTTTACAGACTGTCTGGCTGTGGTCTCAATAAAGGGTCTTGCAAATCTCTCACATCAGCTCTAAAAACAGAAAACTCACTGAGAGAGCTGGAGATGAATAATAATGACCTGCAGAATTCAGGAGTGGAGCAGCTCTGTGCTGGACTGAAGAGTTCACACTGTAAACTGGAAATTCTCAGGTGAGTTTCTGTGACTATTTTTGAATGTAAATAGCCATTTTAAAAAGGTCAGTGTCAACTCCCTTATAGTACAGTATTAAACAAACATTGCCAGGCAAGGCAATGCAAGGAAATGTACACTTTTATTTTATATTATAAAGTTCTCTTCTTTAAATATTTCTAAATATAGTTTTCTGTTGAAACCTTGCTGCATTTCATTAAATGACCACACTGTGGAGACAAAGAGGTACATTTGTGACGCACGAGCAGATTTTCAAGTCTAGAAGAGAAACATAACATTGTAAAGAGAAGACACAAATGAGTCCTTGTCCACATGTACATGTGTATTTATTACAGTGCTACTTCAACTAGGCGCTTTGGCATTTTGTCCACAAGCTGCATTTTTGGTCACCTGAGAGCAGAAACTTAGCAAAATGTATTTTACAATCACACATGATTCCCTTGTGTTTTTGGGTAGGAGACCCTGTTCTCATTATGATCTACACGGTGTGTTCAACACATGTTGAGGTGAGCTGAACTGACAGCCATGCTGGAGGAAAGAACGCAACAAGTTAATATTCATTCAATAGAACTGAAATGTTTATTGGTTATTCCTTAAAATAAACCTGTGATCTCTCTCCACAGGTGTTTTTATGAAACATGTAGCTGGCTAATATTAGTAACCTTAAGCTTGCCACGTTACAGTATATTGTTGGTTATTACACCTAGATACCTTACGCTAACATCAAATTAGCTTGACTTAGGACTCAATGTTGGCTGCTAATTTTTTCATCAAGCCAGAGACATCAAACTAAAATAGGACAGTGATGGTAGAAGATGTGGAGTCAGCAGAGAGAGAAACTGAGCAGACAGCTGACAGTAAACTCAGGACATCTGAACACAGTAGTGAGGAACAATGTTCAGCACTGGACGAGTGAACCTGTGGACTTAATTACAAGAGAGAAAGAAAGACACAAGACACAGTAATCAGGAGATTAGGAGGAGAGAAGGAGTGAAGTGTGTGTGTGTGTGTGTGTGTGTGTGTGTGTGTGTGTGTGTGTGTGTGTGTGTGTGTGTGTGTGTGTGTGTCACACTGGGTGCCTGATGTACTGTAACAAAGCTAATGAGGCTAATGTTAGCTTCCTTAAATCTAAGGAACTCGCTAGAATATAAAATACTCCTGCTTGTTCATTTACATTTAGTATAGAGAGACAGAAAACAACCAGGATGAAGAGAAAGAGTAATGCAATTGCCATGGCAACCTTCTTTAGTAAGAAGACAGCAGGAGAGAGAAAAGACAGAAGAACTTGATGGTGAAAGTGTCCAGGAGGAGGACATGGAAGAGAGTGAACACAGCAGACAGAGACAGAGGAGCCAGCTGTGTCCACTCTCACTGTTGTCCCACAGGTCTGCTGTAGTGTCAGCTGTGTCCACTCTCACTGTAGCCCCACAGCCCTGCTGTAGTGCCAGCTGTGTCCACTCTCACTGTAGCCCCACAGCTCTGCTGTAGTGTCAGCTGTGTCCACTCTCACTGTAGCCCCACAGCTCTGCTGTAGTGTCAGCTGTGTCCACTCTCACTGTAGCCCCACAGGTCTGCTGCAGTGTCAGCTGTGTCCACTCTCACTGTAGCCCCACAGCTCTGCTGTAGTGGAGAGAAGTGAGAAGTGAGTCGAAGTTCTGATCCAACTGAAACAACATGTGAATGGTCCTCTTCTCCCCAGTATTTTACTGCACACATGCAGTCCATGAAGGACAAACTCCAGGGACACATTTCATGTCAACAGCAGACATGAGATTGTTGCCTCACAAACACTTAACTGGCCGATTGTGTCTGAGTCACACACACACCTGACTGACTGATGGGGTCTGCCTCACACATACCTGACTGACTGATGGGGTCCCTGACTCAACTATTGTGCCTCCGGGATTCTCGGTGCACCACACAGACAGAACTCAGGACCTCACTGGGAAAAGCAAAGGCAGAGGAGAATGTTTCATGATCAGTGACTCAGTGTGAGCACAGGAATGTAAACACTAGTAAAAGATTATGCTGTCTGCATTCTGTCCATCCCTCCATAATCACTAATGCAGTGTTCATCCCACCATCATTAGTACTGCAATGTTTATACACTAATATTCACTACTGCAATGTTCATTCCTCCATAGTCACTACTGCAGTGTTTATTTCTCCATAATAAATACTACAGTGATTATTCCACCATAATCAATACTGTGGTGTTTATTCCTCCATAATAAATACTACAGTGATTTATTCCTCTAAAATCACTACTGCGGTGATCATGCCAACATAAACAATACTGCAGTGTTCATTATTCCATAATCACTCCTGCAGTGTTTATTTCTCCATAATAAATACTACAGTGAATATTCCACCATAATGAATACAGTGTTGTTTATTCCTCCATAATCACTACCGCAATATTAATTCCTTCATAATCAATACTGCAGTATTCATTACTCCATAGTCACCACTGCAGTGTTTATTTCTACATAATCACTATTGCAGTGTTTATTCCTCCATAATAAATACTACAGTGAATATTCCACCATAATCAATACAGTGGTGTTTATTCCTCCATAATCACTACCGCAATATTAATTCCTTCATAATCAATACTACAGTATTCATTACTCCATAGTCACTACTGCAGTGTTTATTTCTACATAATCACTATTGCAGTGTTTATTCCTCCATAATAAATACTACAGTGATTATTCCTCTAAAATCACTATTGCGATGTTCATTCCAACATAATCAATACTGCAGTGTTTATTCCTCCATAATCTCTACTGCAGTGTTCATTCCTCCATAATCACTGCTGCATTGTTTATTTCTCCATGATAAACAATACAGTGATTATTCCACCATAATGAATACTGTGGTGTTTATTCCTCCATAATCACTACTGCAATGTTCATCCCAACATTATCAATACTGCAGTGTTTATTCCTCCATAATCATTACTGCAGTATTTATTCCTCCATAATCACTACTGCAGTGTTTATTCCTCCATAATCACTACTCTGCTTGTCTTCCAACAATATTTTCTGCTTGTATATTAGTGTATTTGTATTTGTGAAACATTGAATGAGATCTATGTTGTTCTGTTTCCTCTTATGGTGTTAGGGGTGGGATATTTTGATATTTGGACTCTGATTATGGTAACTGCCATTCACTGACTTATGAACCAACCATCCATTATTTGTTCATCTGTTTTAGGTTGCTAATGAATGTTATTTGTCATGTCTTTTTCCATTTTGTCTTTGATGAAGACACAGTAGTGTTGAAATGTTACTGTGTTTGTAAAATTAAAAGGCTGAAAATGTATCAGTGTGTTCCAGACCTTTCAAGCTATTCTTTACATTTTTATTAGCAGTTCAGATCTTTTAATTCATCATCCTCTGACTGAACTACATTATTTACTGTATTTACTCTTTTACAGACTATCTGGCTGTGGTCTCAATAAAGGGTCTTGCAAATCTCTCACATCAGCTCTAAAAACAGAAAACTCACTGAGAGAGCTGGAGATGAATAATAATGACCTGCAGAATTCAGGAGTGGAGCAGCTCTGTGCTGGACTGAAGAGTTCACACTGTAAACTGGAGATTCTCAGGTGAGTTTCTGTGACTATTTTTGAATGTAAATAAAGAGCCATTTTAAAAAGCTCAGTGTCAACTCCATTATAGTACAGTATTAAACAAACATTGCCAGGCAAGGCAATGCAAGGAAATGTATACTTTAATATTATAAAGTTCTCTTCTTTAAATATTTCTAAATATAGTTTTCTGTTGAAACCTTGCTGCATTTCATTAAATGACCACACTGTGGAGACAAAGAGTTACATCTGTGATGCATGAGCAGATTTTCAAGTCTATAAGAGAAATATAATTTTGTAAAGAGAAGACACAGATGAGTCCTTGTCCACGTGTACAGGTGTATTTATTACAATGCTGCTTCAACTAGGAACTTTGGTATTTTGTCCACAAACCTCATCTTTCGTCACCTGAGCACAGAAATTTTGCAAAATGTCTTACAGGATGAATATATTCAGAAACTCCAACAACAGTGTTGTAAAATGAAGTGTTCTCATGCAAGATTTTCACTGAGTGATTTTATCTAGTTTATGTATGGAAACACTGTAAACATCAGCCATTCTAATCTCTCTGCAAATAAAAGCCCTTAAAGTCTTAATGAAAACATTTAAAGCTAAACCATTGAGGTTTTGGACACATTACAGGACACTTTTACAATCACACATGATTCCCTTGTGTTATTGGGTGGGAGACCCTGTTCTCATTATGATTTACACCGTGTGTTCAACACATATTGAGGTGAGCTGAACTGATAGCCGTGCTGGAGGAAAGAACTCAACAAATTAATATTCATTCAATAGAACTGAAAGGTTTATTGGTTATTACTTAAGATAAACCTGTGATCTCTCTCCACGGGTGTTTTTATGAAACATGTAGCTGGCTAATATTAGTAACCTTAAGCTTGCCAAGTTACAGTATATTGTTGGTTACTACTCCTAGATACCTCATGCTAACATCATATTAGCTTGACTTAGGAGTGAATGTTGGCTGCTAATTTTTTCATCAAGCCAGAGACAGCAAACAAAAATAGAACAGTGATGGTAGAAGACATTGAGTCAGCAGAGAGAGAAGCTGAGCAGACAGCTGACAGTAAACTCAGGACATCTGAACACAGTAGTGAGGAACAATGTTCAGCACTGGATGAGTGAACCTGTGGACTTAATTACAAGAGAGAAAGAAAGACACACAAGACACAGTAATCAGTAATCAGGAGATTAGGAGGAGAGAAGGAGTGAAGTAAGTGTGTGTGTGTGTGTGTGTGTGTGTGTGTGTGTGTGTGTGTGTGTGTGTGTGTGTGTGTGTGTGTGTGTGTGTGTCACACTGGATGTACTGTAACAAAGCTAATGAGGTTAATGTTAGCTTCCTTAAATATAAGGAACTGGCTAGAATATAAAATACTCCTTGTTCATTTACAGTTAGTATAGAGAGACAGAAAACAACCAGGATGAAGAGAAAGAGTAATGTTATTGCCATGGCAACCTTCTTTAGTAAGAAGACAGCATGAGAGAGAAAAGACAGAAGAACTTGATGGTGAAAGTGTCCAGGAGGAGGACATGGAAGAGAGTGGACACAGCAGACAGAGACAGAGGAGCCAGCTGTGTCCACTCTCACTGTAGCCCCACAGGTCTGCTGTAGTGTCAGCTATGTCTACTCTCACTGTAGCCCCACAGCTCTGCTGTAGTGTCAGCTGGGTCCACTCTCACTGTAGCCCCACAGGTCTGCTGTAGTATCGGCTGTGTCCACTCTCACTGTAGCCCCACAGGTCTGCTGTAGTGTCGGCTGTGTCCACTCTCACTGTAGCCCCACAGGTCTGCTGTAGTGTCGGCTGTGTCCACTCTCACTGTAGCCCCACAGGTCTGCTGTAGTGTCAGCTGGGTCCACTCTCACTGTAGCCCCACAGGTCTGCTGTAGTGTTGGCTGTGTCCACTCTCACTGTAGCCCCACAGCTCTGCTGACTTGTTTAGTTGTTTTTTTGTGTTAATGTAAATAGTTGATTTTAGTGAATAAATTAGTTGTGTGAAGTAGCGATATTGTTTCAGACATTTCTGCACCCATAATTCATCATTTGATACTACATAATTCAGATACACTGAGAATTATAACCACACACTGAGAATTATAACCACACATAGAATTATAATCACATGTAGAATTATAACCAAATTTAGCAATATAACTACATGTAGAAATATAACCACACATAGAATTATAACCACAAGTAGAATTTTTGGAATCTTGAAATACAACCTTTTTCGAGGGGATGAATCAAAGAACTGAAGATACTTGTAAGTGATATAAAATATTAAGTGCTGGACAGAAATTAAACCTTTCTCAGGTAACAGTATTTATGTTTATGTAACCCACACCCTTGATTTATTGGTGAAGATTTATTCAAATTGTAATCTCATGGGTTAATTAATGACTCCCTGACTGACTTCATGTGAATGTCATAATCTGATAAGGAATTAAACAGTATGTAGTTTATTATACAATATAATAGTGGTTTTACCACTGTATTAACTTGTGTACCCTGAAATTCCTCTGTGCTGTAAGGATATTTTAGTGTGTCACCACAAGAGAGAGACAGACAGATATATTATTTGTGTGTGTGAGAGAGTCAGAACTGACTGACTGATGGGGTCTGCCTCACACACACCTGACTGACTGATGGGGTCCCTGACTCAGCTATTAAGCCTCTAGGATTCTTGGTGCACCACTCAGACAGAACTCAGGACATCACTTGGAAAAGCAAAGGCAGAGGAGAATGTTTCATGATCAATGACTCATACTGTGAGCAAAGGAATGTAAACACTAGTAAAAGATTATGCTGTCTGCATTCTGTCCAATCAATACTGCAGTGTTCATTCCTCCATAATCACTATTGCAGTGTTCATCCTACCACCATTAGTACTGCAGTGTTCATACACTAATATTCACTACTGCAATGTTCATTCCTCCATAACCAAAACTGCAGTGTTCATTATTCCATAGTCAAAACTGCAGTGTTTATTTCTACATAATCACTCCTGCAGTGTTTATTTCTCCATAATAAATACTACTGTGATTATTCCTCTAAAATCACTACTGCTGTGTTCATTCCAACATAATCGCTACTGCAGTGTTTATTCCTCCATAATCAATACTGCAATGTTTATTTCTCCATAATCACTACTCTGCGTGTCTGCCAACAATATTTTCGGTTTGTATATTAATGTGTTTGTATTTGTGAAACATTGAATGAGATCTATGTTGTTCTGTTTCCTGTTATGGTGTTAGGAGTGGGATATTTTGATATTTGGACTCTTATTACGGTAACTGCCATTCACTGACTTATGAACCAACCATCCATTATTTGTTCATCTGTTTTAGGTTGCTAATGAATGTTATTTGTCATGTCTTTGTCCATTTTGTCTTTGATAAAGACACAGCAGTGTTAAATGTTGCTGTGTTTGTAAAATTAAAAGACTGAAAATGTATCGGTGTGTTCCAGACCTTTCAAACTCTTCTTTACATTTTTATTAGCAGTTCAGATCTTTTAATTCATCATCCTCTGACTGAACTACATTATTTACTGTATTTAATCTTTTACAGACTATCTGGCTGTGGTCTCACGCAAGAGTCTTGCAAATCTCTCACATCAGTTCTACAAACAGAAAACTCACTGAGAGAGCTGGAGATGAATAATAATGACCTGCAGAATTCAGGAGTGGAGCAGCTCTGTGCTGGACTGAAGAGTTCACACTGTAAACTGGAGATTCTCAGGTGAGTTTCTGTGACTATTTTTGAATGTAAATAAAGAGGCATTTTAAAAAGGTCATTGTCAACTCCATTATAGTACAGTATTAAACAAACATTGCCAGACAAGGCAATGCAAGGAAATATACATTTTTATATTATATTATAAAGTTCTCTTCTTTAAATATTTCTAAATATAGTTTTCTGTTGAAACCTCACTGCATTTCATTAAATGACCACACTGTGGAGGCAAAGAGTTACATTTGTGATGCATAAGCAGATATTCAAGGGAAATATAACATTGTAAAGAGGAGACACAGATGAGTCCTTGTCCACATGTACAGGTGTATTTATTACAATGCTGCTTCAACTAGGCGCTTTGGCATTTTGTCCACAAGCTGCATTTTTGGTCACCTGAGCGCAGAAATTTAGCAAAATGTCTTACAGGATGAATATATTCAGAAACTCCCAACAATAGTGTTGTAAAATGAAGTGTTCTAATGTAAGATTTTCACTGAGTGATTTTATCTAGTTTATGTATGGAAACACTGTAAACATCAGTCATTCTAATCTCTCTGCAAATACAAGCCCTTAAAATCTTAATTAAAACATTTAAAGCTGAACTATTGAGGTTCTAGACACATTACAGGACTCTTTTACAAGCACACATGATTCCCTTGGGTTTTTGGGTGGGATATTGTCTAAGTGTGTGTGTGTGTGTGTGTGTGTGTGTGTGTGTGTGTGTGTGTGGTACCTAGCATGTGTGGTGTTTTGTAATTACATCAGAACTTCAGACATTTCTGACATTTCTGCATCCATAATTCATTATTTGATACTACAGAATGTAGATACATCAAGAATTATCACCACTTGTAAAATTATAACCACAGGGAGACTTATAACTACTTGTAGTATTAGAACTAAACATAGAATTATAACTACTTGTAGAATTATAACCACACACACAATTTTTGGAATCTTGAAATACAACCTTTATCAAGGGTATGAATCAAAGAATGGAAGATACTTGTAAGTGATATAAAATATTAAGTGCTGGACAGAAATGAACCTTTCTCAGATAATAATATTTATGTTTATGTAACCCACACCCTTGATTTATTGGTGATGATTCATTCAAAATGTAATCTTATGGGTTAATGAATGACTCCCTTACTGACTTCATGTGATTGTCATAATCTGATAAGGAATTAAACAGTATGTATGTAGTTTCTTATACACTTAACTTGTGTACCCTGAAATTCCTCTGTGCTGTAAGGCCATTTTAGTGTGTCACCACAAGATGTTCACTGGTCCCATCTGTCCCCCCAGTAAATATGTTCTGCAGGCCTCAACTGGACATTTGGTGCTGAAATTATTTGCCAGCAATCAAGCCAGAACTCACACTATTTAGTTCAGGATCAGTATAACAACTGTTCATACACAGTAAACTAGACCTCACACTGTTTAGTTCAGGGCCAATATAACTACTATTTATACACAGTAAACCAGACCTCACACTGTTTAGTTCACAGCCAATATGACTACTGTATATACACAGTAAACCAGACCTCACACTGTTTAGTTCACGGCCAATATGACTACTGTATATACACAGTAAACCAGACCTCACACTGTTTAGTTCACAGCCAATATGACTACTGTATATACACAGTAAACCAGACCTCATACTGTTTAGTTCAGGGCAATATGACTACTGTTTATAAACAGTAAACCAGACCTCACACTGTTTAGTTCAGGGCCAATATAATTACTGTTTATACACAGTAAACCAGACCTTACACTGTTTAGTTCAGTGCCAATATGACTACTGTATATACACAGTAAACCAGACCTCACACTGTTTAGTTCACGGCCAATATAATTACTGTTTATACACAGTAAACCAGACCTCACACTGTTTAGTTCAGTGCCAATATAACTACTGTATATACACAGTAAACCAGACCTCACACTGTTTAGTTCAGGGCCAATATAACTACTGTTTATACACAGTAAACCAGACCTCACACTGTTTAGTTCACGGCCAATATGACTACTGTATATACACAGTAAACCAGACCTCACACTGTTTAGTTCAGTGCCAATATGACTACTGTATATACACAGTAAACCAGACCTCACACTCTTTAGTTCAGGACCAGTATAACTACTGTTTATACACATTAAACCAGACCTCACACTGTTTAGTTCACTGCCAATATAACTACTGTATATACACAGTAAACCAGACCTCACACTGTTTAGTTCAGGGCAATATGACTACTGTTTATACACAGTAAACCAGACCTCACACTGTTTAGTTCAGTGCCAATATGACTACTGTATATACACAGTAAACCAGACCTCACACTGTTTAGTTCACGGCCAATATAATTACTGTTTATACACAGTAAACCAGACCTCACACTGTTTAGTTCAGGACCAATATGACTACTTTTTATACACAGTAAACCAGACCTCACACTGTTTAGTTCAGGGCCAATATAACTACTGTATATACACAGTAAACCAGACCTCACACTGTTTAGTTCAGGGCCAATATAACTACTGTTTATACACAGTAAACCAGACCTTACACTGTTTAGTTCAGGGCCAATATAACTACTGTTTATACACAGTAAACCAGACCTCACACTGTTTAGTTCACGGCCAATATGACTACTGTATATACACAGTAAACCAGACCTCACACCGTTTAGTTCACAGCCAATATGACTACTGTTCATACACAGTAAACCAGACCTCACACTGTTTAGTTCAGTGCCAATATGACTACTGTATATACACAGTAAACCAGACCTCACACTGTTTAGTTCAGTGCCAATATGACTACTGTTTATACACAGTAAACCAGACCTCACACTGTTTAGTTCACAGCCAATATGACTACTGTATATACACAGTAAACCAGACCTCACACTGTTTAGTTCAGGGCCAGTGTAACTACTGTTTATACACAGTAAACCAGACCTCACACTGTTTAGTTCAGGGCCAATATAATTACTGTTTATACACAGTAAACCAGACCTCACACTGTTTAGTTCAGTGCCAATATGACTACTGTATATACACAGTAAACCAGACCTCACACTGTTTAGTTCACGGCCAATATAATTACTGTTTATACACAGTAAACCAGACCTCACACTGTTTAGTTCAGGACCAATATAACTACTGTATATACACGGTAAACCAGACCTCACACTGTTTAGTTCAGGACCAATATAACTACTGTTTATACACAGTAAACCAGACCTCACACTGTTTAGTTCAGAGCCAATATGACTACTGTTTGAAATCTTATTTATTACACAGATTGACACAAATATGTTTCATTTGCTGTTTATAATGCTTCACCTCGATTGAAACGTGTGTGTGTGTGTGTGTGTGTGAGGGAGAGACAGAACTATTATTTGTTTGTGTGTGTGTGTGTGTGTGTGTGTGGGAGAGAGAGAGACAGAACTATTATCTACGTGTTTGAGAGAGAAAGAGAACTATTATCTGTGTGTGTGTGTCTGAAATAGAGAGTGAGAGACAGTCAGAGAGAGACAGACAGATCTATTATTTGTGTGTATATGTGAGAGAGAGAGAGAGAGAACTTTTATCTGTGTGTGTGTGTGTATGAGAGAGAAATAGAGAGAGAGACAGAGAGAGAGAGACAGATCTATTATTTGTAAGTGTGAGACGGAACTATTATCTGTGAGTTTGTGTGTGTGAAATAGAGAGAGAGAGAGACAGACAGATCTATTTGTGTGTGTTAGAGAGGCAGAATTATTATCTGTGTGTGACCACCACTGATAGAATGTGCTCCTCACTGGACCCCTTGCTGTGCTCCTTGTCTTTCTGCTTCCTCCATACAGGAGAACAAACACTGACCACAGAAAATACTTAAAACCACAAGATGTCTGGAGGGCTCAGAAGTTCAGAAACAATAGTGAAGGTGTTTTGCAGGGAAATTATATAAAATACAAATAGTGGGAGAGTCAAGGCACTGCTCTGTTAAAAAAAAAAAAATGTGTAAAACTCTTATTTAATGCATTGTTCATAGCAACACTCTAATACAATGGTTATGCTAGTTTGAATGTGTCCAAGCTACATCCCACACAATATAGTAACATGGCCGTCTTTAGGGTTCACAAATTATGAAGAAAATCATCAGTTTTATCTTACAGTGTTTGGAGTGTTGGAGGCAGCCATCTTCAGTTGCTGGTTATTTCAGCTGCAGATGATTAGAGAGAGATACCAACCTTTATCCATCTGTTATGTGCCAGTGTAGGGGGAGAGACCACAACAGACACTTTATTCTGAGCACAAACCACTATTACAAAAAAGTAATAGAGATCTACAAACATGCCGTCTGACTCTATGGGGAGTATAAACCAGAATAAAAACCAAACCCAACACTTGCTCCACCCCAAACCTGTCTTCATTAAACATAAACCAGAAGAGGGAAAAGAAAATACAGTAGTGGATGTAACAAGCTCAAATCCACTCAGTGAATGTACAGTAATCTTCTACACCCACGATATTTTATGTTGATACACACAGCCGCACAATAGACTACACTACCCAACACTGGCACAATGACCTGGGGGAGTTGTACTAGGACAGAGCCAACTCTGGAAACTGAAGGTACAAATCTGTGTTCTATTAGCATGCCTGTGTTCAGTCTGTCTATTAAATCTTATCAGGCTGCAGTTATGGAGTGTTTGTAGTTTCACTGTAACTGTAGTGTGGTAGCAGCAGGGTGTGTTTGGGTGTGTGTAGGGCACCAGAATGGTCAGAAACAGTATAACACCATTATATGTAGTGAAGATAATGTTCCTAATATTTTTCTCAACTAAAACTGGGAGCACACGAAACAGCAGAAAACAGTTTGGTCTAGAAATACAGTAATAACCTTGTGATTGTTGCCCTTGTGTTTTTAGGAAGTCTATGTTGACGTATTAAAAAATGTCAAAAGGTACAATAAAAACACTCCACAATTTTTTTAAAATTGTACCATTTGAAAAAAAAAATAAAGGTAGTAATAACATGAATATCCAAGAAGCACTTGTATCCAGCAGTAACAGAAATATAAATGACAAGTTTCTCAATTTGAGTGACAGTAATTTTATCCAATCACATATGTGGTCGGACGGCCGGGGCAGCAGAATATTGAATGACGTCATTACAGTGGCCAATAGCATCAGAGGAGCTGTTTTAACTTACTGAGGTGAAGAGAACTGTAGTGGATCATGAAAATGACAGAAAATCTCACAAACTGGAATTGGAGGATATTTGCTGCTATGGTGATTTCCAAGAGAAAAGGAAAATTCCAGAAAGGGACAGACAAAAAGTAAAAGTAGATGGACTAAGACAGACAGACAAAGCCTGTGTGAGTTTTTCACTCAATCTCTGATCGTCATTCATGGCTAACAGCTAACTAGCTAATGTTAGCAAAGAAAGTCTAGCTATGTTGATTTGTTTAGTTGTTTACTGTTCAGCACAGATATCTAACCAGCTAACAGTCTCAACAATTTGACCAAACCGTCAATAAACAAGATTGGACTTCTTGTCTTTGCAACAATCAAGTTACAGTCTTTAGTAGAAATGCGGTTGGATCTTCACGTAGTTGAGAGCAGGAGGGAGGAGGGTGAGGGTGTGACGGGAGATTTGACGGGGATGTGATTTATAACATCTGGTGTTCATGAAGTACAGCTGTGTATTAATCAGTCATGTCCCCTACATCAGTTTAAACACATTTAAACCTTGTAGCTAGGTTACAGGTGGTTACTAGGTTACAGGTGGTCACTAGGTTACAACCGCGATCACGCTATCCGCGCTTTAGCGATTCACGGTCAAGTCATCCGCGCTTTAAATTCAATGCGCCTATATGCGTGATTTTACGGTATTTCGCTGCTCACCGCAATCTAACTCTTCCTAAGCAAAGAAACAGACTTGCGTATTTTAAAAAGCTTAGATGGACATGCACGTTTACTACATTTAAAAGTACAAAATACAGTTTACTTGATTGAACTAGTTTAATTGCATAATTAGATTAAACACAATTGGTAATATATTTACACAGCTTAATAAGCATTGTGGAAAATGCTTTTTCTACATAATGTTTCTCAGAAGGTTATAGATCTTGACTGCCAGCTGAAACAGGGGTTATCACTAGTGAAATGTGGCAAATGTGCAGGGCAGGGGAACTCCAGGACTGAAATATTCCACTGCCAATTGAATGGTGGCCCTTGGCCATCACCAGATCATTAATAAATCTATATTGAAGTTTTACATATTTTTCTGAGTTTTAACAAAATGCAAAAACAGTTCCACTACCACATGTGAGTAGAAGCCCTTGACTATTAGCAGAGTAAGTTTTGACACTCACTGTACAATGTCTTCATAAATCCATATTAAAGTCAAACTACCTTTAGGCGAAATAATGCACTAATTTTGTATAGACTGAATTTGCAGAGTATCAGCAGAGTAAGTTTGGACAGATTTCACTCTACTATTTTTCATAAACTCCTATTAAAATAATAATACCTTTGGGTGAATTCATGTACTCATTTCATTCAGGTTGATTTTGGATATCCATTTCTCAGGAATGTCCCATAAAGCCAAGACAGTTCCATGACCACATAAGAGTACATTTATATTTACTTTTACAGCATTTGGCAGATGCTCTTATCCAGAGCGACTTAGAAAAGTGCTTTGTCATTTCCTCATAGAACAGATCCTAGCCAGTAAAGTAGGTTAGAGTGCAAGATACCAATGAACTAGAATACTGTTGAAATACAGGGATCAATGCTAATGTCTAGAAGTACAAAATACATTTAAGCTCTATAACAGACAATCAGTGCAATAAACAATAAGTACTAGAGTTAGTCAACACAGGAGCAGTCAACATCAGAGTAATAAACAAGTGCTAGAGTTAGTCAACATAGGAGCAGTCAACATCAGAGTAATAAACAAGTACTAGAGTTAGTCAACATAGGAGCAGTCAGAGTAGTAAACAATAAGTACTAGAGTTAGTCAACATAGGAGCAGTCAACATCAGAGTAATAAACACCCTACAAGAAGTACTAGAGTTTTAGTTAGTCAACATAGGAGCAGGATCAGTGGTCATTTAAATATTCCACAAACAGATGGGTCTTCAGTCTGTGTTTGAAGACTGCGAGGGACTCTGCTGTCCAGACAGCACGCGGAAGTTTAATAATCCTATATTAAAGTCATACTACCATTAGGGGAATTCATGTACTCATTTACAATATGCTGATTTTGGATAGCTATTTCTCAGAGATATTCCCATAATGACAAAATAATTCCACTATACTATATACTATGGAATATGTTGTGATATCTGTTGTATCTACTGTAGAGTACATTGTGATATCTTGTATTTACTGTAGGGTATATTGTAATATTTGTTGTATCTACTGTAGACTATATTGTATTGTCTGTTGTATCTGCTGTAGGGTATATTGTGATATCTGTTGTATCTACTGTAGGGTATATTGTAATATTTGTTGTATCTACTGTAGACTATATTGTATTGTCTGTTGTATCTACTGTAGGGTACATTGTAATGTCTGTTGTATCTACTTGCAGTCTAGCTATCTGTAATCTTGAGGAAAACACTTGTGAAAGTCTGGCATCAGCTTTGCAACTTCCAAAAAGTATGCATCGCTTAGGATTCTTAGACTTTATCTCTCAGTCACAGGTCCAGAAGTGTGACAGTGTTTTTACTCCTGTTATCACAGCCAGATGTAGAATTCTGCCAAGATTTTACTGGCATCATCTCATACAGTCTGACATGTAACAGTCTTATAAGACCACTGAAATCACACAGTGTAAGTCCAGCTTTAGGGTTCTTCTGATGTAGGTTAATAGTGCACTAGAGTTCTGAAGGGCTGAATAAAAATAAGAGCTAAAATAAACACAGACAGCAGCGATCTGGAGAAGAGTGAACAAAACCATCTGCCATGGAGGATGCCAGAGAAAGATGAGAGTGGAGGAACCTCCAACTACAGTTACCAGCCTCTCTAGCTGCCCCATGCAGGCTGCTCTGGAAGTGCATCTCACTCTCTGTCTCTCTCTACCTGTTTCCCTCCTTTCTGCAGACTGTCTGGTTGTTTGGTCACAGAGGAAGGCTGTTCTTCTCTGGCTTCAGCTCTGAGGTCAAACCCCTCCCACCTGAAAGAACTGGACCTGACGTACAACCACCCAGGAGAGTCAGGAGTGAAACTCCTCTCTTCTAGACTGGAGGATCCCCACTGCAGACTGGACACTCTCAGGTATGGAACGTTAGTGTGTACATGCGTATGTGGGTTTGTTTGTGTGTGCTTACGTGTGTGTGTGTGTGTGTGCGTGGGTATGTGTTTCTGTGTTGGTGTCTGTGTGTGTTTATGAAAGAGTGAGAATGAGAAAATACTGAAAACTGAGTCTTCCATTCCTGAGTAGTGCCGTTCCCATATCATACTGTGGTGGCTGGTGAGTTCACTCTCCATCATTCTCCTGTAGGAACTGCTGAGTTTTAGATGACATGCTACATTTCCTCAGCCTCCTCAGGAAGTACAGATGCTGATCTGTCAGGAGTTTATAAACTCTGTTCCATTTTTTGAAGTTAGTTGTAATTCATTTATGAACCACAGGGTGTCAGTAGCAGCGAGTCGGTTCATGTGTGTAGCGATCGTAGAGTGAGAGAATACAACTCCAAGAGTTCTAGTTATTGTAGTTATTATAGTTATTGTAGTTATTATAGTTATTGTAGTTATTATAGCCGTGCTAATGCAGTTGTCTGCATACATCTCATACCTATTGAAAACATTGTGGTTGTGTGTAGTTTATTGTATTGTTATTTGTAAACACAGATCATTATTTGATGGATAATGTTATTCTCTGTGAAGTTTGCTGCATTGTGTTTTGTGTATATCGGTACTTGTTGTGGCTGGCTTGTTGTTGATTTGTCTTTCATGTGATTCAGTTTCACGTTTCCTCCTGTTGTCAATAAAACTGTGAACAAGAGCTGAACATTTTCAGAGTTCTGATGTCAGGAGAGTGTTTACCTGCAGGTCATGCTGTGTATCGTACATAAACAGAGGACACAGCGGATACTGTTGGGATTTCTTTATGATGTGGTGTTTGTTGTAGGTCCAGGTGAGGTCCTCACTGATGTGGTGTATGTGTTGTAGGTCCAGGTGAGGTCCTCACTGATGTGGTGTATGTGTTGTGGGTCCAGGTGAGGTCTTCACTGATGTGGTGTGTGTTGTAGGTCCAGGTGAGGTCCTCACTGCTGTGGGCTGTGTTGTAGGACCAGGTGAGGTCCTCACTGATGTGGTGTGTGTTGTAGGTCCAGGTGAGGTCCTCACTGATGTGGTGTGTGTTGTAGGTCCATGTGATGTCCTCACTGATGTGGGGTGTGTGTTGTAGGTCCAGGTGAGGTCCTCACTGATGTGGTGTGTTGTAGGTCCAGGTGAGGTCCTCACTGGTGTGGGGTGTGTTGTAGGACCAGGTGAGGCCCTCACTGATGTGGTGTGTGTTGTAGGTCCAGGTGAGGTCCTCACTGATGTGGGGTGTGTCGTAGGTCCAGGTGAGGTCCTCACTGATGCGTTGTGTGCGTTGTAGGTCCAGGTGAGGTCCTCACTGATGTGGTGTATGTGTTGTGGCTCCAGGTGAGGTCTTCACTGATGTGGTGTGTGTTGTAGGTCCAGGTGAGGTCCTCACTGGTGTGGGCTGTGTTGTAGGACCAGGTGAGGTCCTGACTGATGTGGTGTGTGTTGTAGGTCCAGGTGAGGTCCTCACTGATGTGGTGTGTGTTGTAGGTCCATGTGATGTCCTCACTGATGTGGGGTGTGTGTTGTAGGTCCAGGTGAGGTCCTCACTGATGTGGTGTGTTGTAGGTCCAGGTGAGGTCCTCACTGGTGTGGGGTGTGTTGTAGGTCCAGGTGAGGTCCTCACTGATGGGGTGTGTGTGTTGTAGGTCCAGGTGAGGTCCTCACTGATGTGGGGTGTGTCGTAGGTCCAGATGAGGTCCTCACTGATGCGTTGTGTGTGTTGTAGGTCCAGATGAGGTCCTCACTGATGGGGTGTGTGTGTTGTAGGTCCAGGTGAGGTCCTCACTGATGTGGGGTGTGTCGTAGGTCCAGGTGAGGTCCTCACTGATGCGGTGTGTGTGTTGTAGGTCCAGGTGAGGTCCTCACTGATGTGGGGTGTGTCGTAGGTCCAGGTGAGGTCCTCACTGATGCGGTGTGTGTGTTGTAGGTCCAGGTGAGGTCCTCACTGATGTGGGGTGTGTCGTAGGTCCAGGTGAGGTCCTCACTGATGTGGGGTGTGTGTTGTAGGTCCAGCTCAGGTCCTCACTGATGTGGGGTGTGTGTTGTAGGTCCAGCTCTGGTCCTCACTGATGTGGGGTGTGTTGTAGGTCCAGGTGAGGTCTTCACTGATGTGGGGTGTGTTGTAGGTCCAGCTGAGGTCCTCACTGATGTGGGGTGTGTTGTAGGTCCAGGTGAGGTCCTCACTGATGTGAACTCCAGGAAGGTGAAGGAGTTCACCTCCATCTCTCCTGTCTGTAGTGGTGTGTGCTGTTGCTTCTCCTTCCTCCTTGGGTCAACAATCATCTTCTTGGTCTTGTCTGCATTCAGGGAGAGATTGTTGTCATGACACCATGTCACCATGTCTGTCACCTCCCTCCTGTATGCTGTCTCATCCAGTGATCAGTCAAACCAGTTTGATGATGCTGGTGTTATACTGGGCGGCCACGCAGTCCTGGGGGGTCCCAGTGTTCTCAGTCCTTGTGCTGGATGTACATTGCCAGTTCTGACTGACTGATTCTGTCTGTTAGAAAGTTCAGCCCCCATTTACAGAAGGAGGGTGTGAGTCCAGTGGTGAGTGTTTCAGTCAGTTTGGTTGGGGTGACTGTGTTGACTGCTGAGCTGTAATCAGTGAACAGCACTGGAACATAACTGTCCATGTCCTCCAGATGTGTGAGAGACGTGTGGATGTCAGTGCTGACAGTGTCCTCAGTGCACTGGTTCTGGTGGGCTGTAAATTGGTGGGGTCCTCTGGACAACAACGGACATTATAGTAGTAAGAATAGAGACAATTAGGAGCAGAATAAGTAGTGAGATGGAGAAAAATAAATAAAGAAATATGGAACAATAAGCAATTAATGTCTAGTGTGGTTTTCTAGAAGTCTTAGTCTGGTCCCGACGGTGTGCACATGACCGAAACTCTTCCTGTATGAGATCATCCATGAAGGGCAGCGGGGAAGTAGCTGTGTGGGGTGGAGGTGTGGGGGGCTACAACAGGGGGCATCATGGGGTGGTGGGAGGAGCCATGGCAGCTGAGACAGTAATGTCATGACATCAGGGGTAGGTGAACCTCAGCAGACAGAGAGACTAGATTATTAGACATGTCCAGGTAGAGGGTGTGTAAATTAGGAAACTATGATGTGCAAAGATGGACTTTGGCAGATGTAGCTGTGGCAGCACAGCTAAAAGGAACCACAGGCATGATCAACACTCCGCCGCTCTCAGTCAACAAACTAGAGAGACAAAAGAGAGGTGAAGTGACAACATCATCACATCCCAGTTTACCAGAACTCTCAATGCCCAGAACGATGTGTGTGTCTGAAATGGAGAGAGAGAGCGAGAACTATTATCTTTGTGTTTGTGTGAGAGAGAGACAGAACTATTATCTGTGTGTGTGAGAGAGAGGAAGAGAGAGAGAGAGCGAGACAGAATTATTATCTGTGTGTGAGACAGAGAGAGAGACAGAACTATTATCTGTCTGTATGAGACAGAACTTTTCTGTGTGTGAGACAGAGAGAGAGAGAGAGAGAGACAGAACTATTATCTGAGAGAAAGAGAGAGAGACAGAACTATTACCTGTGTGTGAGAGAGAGAGAGACAGAACTATTACCTGTGTGTGTGAGAGAGAGAGAGACAGAACTATTACCTGTGTGTGTAAGAGAGAGAGAGACAGACAGATCTATTATCTGTGTGAGACAGAGAGAGAGAGAAATAATAACTGTGTGTGAGAGAGAGACAGAAATATTATCTGTGTGTGAGAGAGAGAGAGAGAAACAGAACTGTTATCTGTGAGAGAGAGAGAGAGAGAGTGAGCGACAGAACTATTATCTGTGTGTGAGACAGAGAGAGAGAGAGACAGAACTATTATCTGTGTGTGAGAGAGAGAGAGAGAGAACTATTATCTGTGTGTGGAACAGAGAGAGAGAGAGAGAGACAGAACGATTACCTGTGTGTGTGAGAGAGAGAAAGAGATGGACAGAACTATTATCTGTGTGAGACAGAGAAAGAGAGAGAGAGAACTAATAACTGTGTGTGTGAGAGAGAGAGAGAGAGAGAGACAGAACTATTATCAGAGAGAAAGAGAGAGACAGAACTATTACCTGTGTGTGTAAGAGAGAGAGAGACAGACAGATCTATTATCTGTGTGAGACAGAGAGAGAGAGAAATAATAACTGTGTGAGAGAGAGACAGAAATATTATCTGTGTGTGAGAGAGAGAGAGAGAAACAGAACTGTTATCTGTGAGAGAGAGAGAGAGAGAGTGAGCGACAGAACTATTATATGTGTGTGAGACAGAGAGAGAGAGACAGAACTATTATCTGTGTGTGAGAAAGAGAGAGAGAGAGAGAGAGAGACAGAACTATTATCTGTGTGAGACAGAGAAAGAGAGAGAGAGAACTAATAACTGTGTGTGAGAGAGAGAGAGAGAGACAGAAATATTATCTGTGTGTGTAAGAGAAAGAGAGAGAACTATTATCTGTGTGTGAGAGAGAGAGACAGAAATATTATCTTTGTGTGTGTGTGTGAGAGAGAGAGACAGAACTATTTTGTGTGTGTGTGAGAGAGAGAGAACTATTATCTTTGTGTGAGAGAGAGAAATAGAGAGAGAGACAGAACTATTATCTGTGTGTGAGCGAGAGAAACAGAACTATTATCTGTGTGTGAGACAGAGAGAGAGACAGAACTATTATCTGTGTGAGAGAGAGACACAGATCTATTATCTGTGTGAGACAGAGAGAGAGAGAGAAATAATAACTGTGAGAGAGAGAGACA
>NC_137497.1:15286220-15371220 GCF_041902795.1 Electrophorus electricus | reverse complement strand
GCGAGAGAGAGAGAGAGAGAGAGACAGAAAGAACTATTATCTGTGTGAGAGAGAGAAATAGAGAGACAGAACTATTATCTGTGTGTGAGAGAGAGAGACAGAACTATTATCTGTGTGTGAGACAGAGAGAGAGAGAGAGAACTAATAACTGTGTGAGAGAGAGAGAGAGAGACAGAACTTATCTGTGTGAGAGAGAGAGACAGAACTATTATCTGTGTGTGAGACAGAGAGAGAGAGAAACAGAACTATTATCTTTGTGAGAGAGAGACAGAACTATTATCTGTGTGTGTGTGAGAGAGAGAGAGATAGAGAGACAGAACTATTATCTATGTGTGAGGGAGAGAGAGAGAGACAGAACTATTATCTGTGTGTGAAACAGTGAGAGAGAGAGAGAGAGAGAGAGAACTAATAACTGTGTGTGTGAGAGAGAGAGAGACAGAACTATTATCTGTGTGTGAGACAGAGAGAGAGAGAGACAGGAATATTATCTGTGTGTGTGTGAGAGAGAGAGAGAGAGAGAGAGAGAGAGAGAGAGAACTATTATCTGTGTGTGAGACAGAGAGAATGAGAGAGAGAGAGAGACAGAACTATTATCTGTGTGTGAGAGAGAGAGAAAGAGAGAGAACTATCATCTGTATGTGTGTGTGTGTGTGTGTGTGTGTGTGTGTGTGTGTGTGTGTTTCTTTAGGGTGGAGCACGCAGGGGAGATCAGAATCAAACCAGGACTAACAAAATGTAAGAAGTAAATGTACACACACACACACACACACACACACACACAGTATTTGTGATCTCTCCTCTAATGTGTCTTCTTGTGTGCAGATGCGTGTGACCTCACACTGGACCCAAACACAGCACACACACGTCTCTCTCTGTCTGAGGGGAACAGAAAGGTGACGCGTGTAGAGCAGCAGCAGTCGTATCCTGATCATCCAGAGAGATTTGATGTCTGTAAGCAGGTTGTGTGTAGAGAGAGTCTGACTGGACGCTGTTACTGGGAGGTTAAGTGGATTGGGTGGGGGGCTGATATATCAGTGACATATAAAGGAATCAGCAGGAAAGGACGCAGTGATGACTGTGAGTTTGGATGTAATCTAAAGTCCTGGAGTCTGAGCTGCTCTAATAACAGATACACTGTCTGGCACAATAATAAGGAAACTCTCATCTCTGCCCCCTCCAGCTCCAACAGAGTAGGAGTGTATCTGGACTGGCCCGCCGGCACTCTGTCCTTCTACAGCGTCTCCTCTCACACACACACACTCACACACTTACACACACTCCACTCCACATTCACTCAGCCCCTCTATGCAGGGTTTTGGGTTTGGGGTTCTGACTCCTCAGTGTGTGTGTGTGAGGTAGAATAGCCTCCTGTGTCCTGGAGGAACACCTGACTCTGCAGGCAAACACACACCTCTACACACACAACTGGTGAACATCATACACACATGCCTGCTGAGTATAAAACACACACACACACACACACACTCTTTGCTCTTTCTTTCACACGCACTCGCACTCTACAACTCTCTTGCACGCACTCTTGCACGCGCACACACACACACACACACAAAATACACCCCTATCTCTCACACACACTCCTCTACACACACAACTAGTGGACATCATAATACACACATTTCCTTACACATACACACCTCTCTCTTTCTCTCTGCCACGCACACACACACACACACACACACACACACACACACACACACACACACACACACACACACACACACACACCTCTGTCTCATACACACACACACTTTGCTCTTTCTCTCACACACAAACACACTCTACACTTCTCTCTTCACACATGCGCACACGCACACACACACACTACACCCTTGTGTGTGTGTCTCTCTCTCTCACACAGACACACACACAAAATACACCTGTATCTTTCTCACACACATACACACCTCTCTCTCACACACAATCTTACACACCTGTCATACACTCTATACCTCTCACTCTTTCACACACACCACTCACAAACACACAGTACATCTCTCCGTAACACACACATAATACACTTCTTTCACACAAACACATACACAATCCACCTCTCTCTCTCTCTCACGCGCACACACACATACTTTGTCTTGCACACACAAACATGCACTCTACACGTCTCTCACACACACACACACAGCCTCTCACATACACACACATAATATACCTGTCTCTCTCTCGCTCTCTCTCTCTCTCTCTCTCTCTCTCTCTCTCTCTCTCTCACACACACACACACACACACACACACACACACACACACACACGAACACACACACCACCTCTCTCTTTCTCTCTCACACACACTCTTACACACACAAACACACGGTAGATCTCTCTGTGTCACACACACACACACACACACACACACTACAAGTGTCTTACGCAAATGTATGCACGCACACACACTCACACATACACAGACACCTCTCTCTCACACACACTACCCTTCTTTCTCACACATACACGGTACACATCTTTCTGTCTCTTACACACACTACACCTGTCTCTCTCTGTCATACACACACACAAGCACACACCTCTCACACACACACACACACAGTACATCTCTCTCTCTCTCACACACAAACATGCACTCTACATCTGTCTCTCACACACACACATAATATACTTTCTCTCTCTCTCTCTCTCTCTCTCTCTCAAACACACACACACACACAGCCTCTCACACACACACACAGCCTCTCACACACACACACATAATATACCTGTCTCTCTCTCTCTCTCTCTCTCACACACACACCTCTCTCACACACACAAACAGTACATCTCTCTGTGACACACACACACACAAAACACCTCTCTCGCTCACACACTCTCACACACACACACACACTCTCTCTCTCACACCCCTCTCTCTCTCACACACAAATACCACAAAATACACCTGTATCTTTCTCTTACACACATACACACACACCTCTATCTCACACACTCTTGCACACACTACACTTCTTTCTCACACATACATGCTACACATCTTTCTCTGTCTCTTACACACACTACACCTGTCTGTCATACACACACACGAACACACACCTCTCACACACACACACACACACACACACACACACACACACACACACACACACAGTACATCTCTGTGACACACACACACTACAAGTCTCTTACACAAACGTATGCATGCACACACACACACACACAAAACACCTCTCTCTCTCTCTCTCTCTCTCTCTCTCTCTCTCTCTCTCTCTCTCTCACACACACACAAAATACACCTGTATCTTTCTCTCATACACATACACACACACCTCTCTCACACATACATGCTACACATCTGTCATTCACTCTATACCTCTCACTCTCTCTCACACACACACACACAATAAATGATGCTCAAATAAAAGACTGAGCTGCAGTTGATTTCTGTACATATGACATAAATACTGTTCTACAAGTTACACATGCTGTAGAATCATAACCATACTGTGTTAAACTCTGTACAAATCTACACATTAAAGGTGGAAATCTTTGGAAACTGAAAGGTTTTTCATTCTGTTTTCTGGGTGTTGGAGTGATACAGATACAGATGTTGTACACAGTATGAGTGAAATGTATTATAGAAATGTATTGTAAGTATTTGAGATGAAATATTATTCTTATAATATGTTACTAGAGTTTAAGTATAATGTTTATCTAGCCAGAAAAGTCTGTATATTTGATTGAAGAAGGTAAAACAAAAGTAGATTAAGAGAAAAATAACTTACCTGTGATTATTTTTGTGGAGAGACTTCCATTGTTGTTTTGGAGGGAAAAGAAACCGTAGTGTGTTAAAGGGGACTTTTATGGAGAATATGCCTGCCCAAAGACAGGAAGTGACATCACCTCATTTGCTGTTTTTCCATATTTCAGTTTTTAAGGGAAAATTCAAGAGTGATGTTTTGAAGTTGATTCATATTGGAGAATTTATGATTGCTGGATTTTTATTCTTGTAAAAGCTAAACTTTCCTTTTTTGAACATTTTTGTATGTTTTTGATGGGATGTGGTTTTTCTTTTGCACTGGAGCACTGGGAGCCAATAAAAACCTTTTCTTTTGTATCCACTTGGAGTGCTTAATGTTACCGCCAGATATTACTGCATTACAGTAGTCCAATCTTGATGTAATAAATGCATGGACCATCTTTTCTGCATCATGTGAGGAGAGTGTTTTGATTTAAATTGTGAATGTGCTCATTATACCAAGGTACTAATTTTTGTCTCTAATGATTGTATTCTTAAGTGGAGCAACATCATTAAAGGTGCACAGGAACACCACAAACAAAGCACACGGCAGAGCTGGGCTCAGAAAATAACAGCAAACCCAATCAGAATTACAAAACAACATCACTTATTGGGAAACTCAATCAAAATGTTATCTGGCCCTAAATCAAAAGTACAGTGTGGCAGATTACCTAAGAACACTGTCTGATCCAAAATAGAGATCCACCCTGACCAAGTACAGACTCAGTGACCACCGCCTGGCCATAGAGACCAGCAGACATAAACAGTGCTGTTTACCTGAAGAGCAGAGACTGTGTCAGCAGTGCCAGGACTATAAGACCCAGACAAAGCTGCACTTTCTGAATGAATGTACAACATTTAGACAGATTAGAACTAAATTCTTTAAAAAAAAATAGCCACATATTCCCTGAGTTTAAAAACCTCCCTGATGAGGAGAAGCTGCCGTATGTTGTTGGTGAACATAAAGAGTTCAGCACACTGGCAGCGTTGTACGTTCACTCCTGCCACAGTCTGAGGGACAGTGAGTGACCGAGTCAGATACCAGAGACACAGAGACATTATTATTATTATTATTGATATTATTATTATTATTATTATTATTATTGGTTTATTATTACTATTATTATTGGTATTGGTATTATTATTATTATTATTGGTATTATTGTTATTATTATTATTATTGGTATTATTATTGGCATTGGTATTATTATTGGTATTATTATTGGTATTATTATTATTATTATTGGTATTATTATTGGTATTGGTATTGGGTGTGTTGTAGTTCTATTATTATTGTTGTTGTTACTAATATTGTAAGCGGTTATAATATTATTGTTGTCATCTGTTGTTAGTGTTAATGTCTTTATCAAAGCTTTGGCACGAGAGAGGGAGATGCACACTGGGACCCAGACTCCTGATGGAGGGAGAGAGAGAGAGAGAGAGAGAGAGAGAGAGAGAGAGAGAGAGAGAGGGGGGGGGGCCACACGGGGACCCAGACTCCTGATGGAGAGAGAGAGAGAGAGAGAGAGAGAGATGGAAGGAGGGCCACACTGTGACAGACTCTGAATGGAGGGAGAGAGTCTCCACTTCTACATCTGGAGTCCTGGTCCCCCCCCTCTCTCTCCCTACATCTGTAGTCCCGTACGGCCCTCCCTCTCGTTTCTCTCTCTCTCTCTCTCTCTCTCTCTCTCTCTCTCTCTCTCTCTCTCTCTCTCTCATCCATCTGGACTTTGAGTCCCCAAGCGGCTAACCCTCTTTCTCCTTCTCCCTCCATTTCTCTCTCTCTCTCTCTCTTTCCATCTGGAGTCTAGGTCGCCTCTCTCTCTCTCTCTCTCTCTCTCCAGCCTCTTCTTCTACCTGAGGAGAACCATCTAAGTAAATATTTTCCATCTCTTGGTATGATCTATAGTCACTGGTATACAGCCTAGTTTAGAACTGTGCTGCTCTTCTACGAATCTCCACAGGATCTGAGAGTACAGTACCAGACTTCAAGGCATGTATCCATCTGCTCTGACCATGTTTATGCTCTAAACCAAAGAAAAATTTGGACAGAGAGTACATCTGTGTCACGTTCTGAAAAGGAGAACACACCAGAGCCCCCTGTGCCTTTACCCCAAGCAGGTTGGCTAGTTTTTGTTTTGTTTTTTTTACTTTAAGAGCCTCAATATGCTCCACTACAAATTGTGGAACCCAGCTGTTGGGAAGGGGCAGAGCCACGCCCCCAGACATGACACAGCCACGCCCCCAGACATGGTGCTGTTGTGACTAAGGAAGGCTTTACCTTCTCACTCTCTCAGCCTGTCTGCTTCATTCTGTCTATCACTATGAGTTTCTTGAGCAAAATCTACATCATTTCCTTTAAATTTGATTAATTGAAAAAAATGTGTTCTTTTATTCACATCCCTGGACCCATTAAGTGTTGCCACACCACACACACTCATTTTGAAAATGAACATTAAATCTAAACAAAAAAGTGACACAAAAATTAAGCAATCTTCTTACCTTCATCGTTAAGTTGCAGGTTTAGATCAGTAAAACCTTCCTCCTATAAATTGCTTCTCAAACACTGAAAAGACTGTATAAATCCTGCCAGATCTGGAAAGTCCTCTTCCACCTGAACCCCTTTTGCATGTTTTGTATTTTCCAAGAATGTTCTGATCATTTTCAAAGTACCCATTTCTTGAGGTCCACAGGGCTGTTAATACAAGGAAACGTTTCTTTCCTGATATCATTCTGACACACAGGTAAACAGGAATGGAAAAGACCTCCTGCAGCTCTGTCAAAATCTGGGTCTGTACATTGTCAACAGTAGGTTATGAGGAGACTCTTTGGGGAGATCCACCTTTTGCTCACCTCTTGGCAATACAGTGGATTACATGATAACAGTACATTCTCTCTCAGTACATTCATTGTAAAGCTACTAACCCCTCTGTCTGATCACAGCCAAATCACTGTGTTCATTAATAGGACAGAGACTAACAGTGCTGCATCCACACTGACCAGTAAGCTGTTTAATACCAGGAGACGATACAGATGGGCCCAAAACAGCACAGAGGAGTTTCAGAAACCAATCAACTCTCAAGAAATTCAAACACTTTTACACACATTTCTTGAACACTCTTAATAAATCTAAATAAGAAGAATTGGCTTTTCAAAACACATATTGGATAACACATGTTAAATCACTTTACAATCAATTACTCAAAAATACAAGACCTGAACAAAAGCATATAACTGAAAAATTTAATATATTAGAACGACCAATAAAAGATTTCTATTCTTAAAACCAAAAAAAAGAAAGTGTGTCTGATGGCATTTGAAATGAAATGATTAAACACACAAGTAAAAAATTCCTGAAAAAGACCAAAACCATCATTTTCCAAAAAGAGCCAGATCTCAGGCAAACACACGACACAAGTTTCACATTATGGACACAAACACTTGAAACCTGTACAAATTATAATTACTCAGGATTAAAGATTAGTTCAATGGGAAACTTCAATCCAACAGCCAGTCAACTGAAAGAGAAAGCAAGCAGGGCATTCTATGCAATCAAACGTCAAATTCACATGCAAATACCAATTCAAATTTGGCTCAAAATGTTCCAGTCTATCATACAACCAATTCTGCTGTATGGTTGTGATGTGTGAGGGCCACTTATAATGGAACAAACACACAGCTGGTTCCCTCACACAGCAGGTCCCCTCACACAGCTGGTCCCCTCACACAGCAGGTCCCCTCACACAGCTGGTCCTGACACTGAGTTCATTAACAGACACTAACACTGTAACACACAAGGAACAGTCTGAAATACAATCAATCAGACCAAACCAAATGATAACACTACAAAAGCTAAACTACATTACCCGTTGGAACACACAAACACAAGCTCAAAGCAAAATGCACTGTTATCTGACCCTAAAATGTCAGTACACTGTAGCAGACTACCTGTACAAAGTGAGTGACATTAAACAGAGAAACACGCTGACAAAGTACAGACTCAGGGAACACAGCCTGCCCATCCAGACCAGCCAATATAAGTCATGCAGTCTGCAGAAGAGCAGAGACTCTGTCAGCAGTGTAAAAATGACACTGTAGAGACAGAGCTGCACTTCCTCACTGAATGTGAAACATTCAGTCAAACACAACAAATTTACTTCACAAAATTTGAGATGACCGACCCCAACTCTAAGTATCTATTGAACACGGACAAATTGTCCATCCTATTGGGCGAAAAGAAAGCAGCGCTTTAACTGGACAATATACAGCTCCAGAAAAAAATAAGAGACCACTCCAATTGTTTCTTAAATCAGCATCTCCACATGTACAGCAGCCCTTCCATTCAAGTGTTTGTTGAAATCCTTCACAGACACACCTCATTCTACTTAATGAGATGCTGAATAGGTGATCAACTTAATTACAGCTATAATAGTGTACATGCCAGCAGTGTTGAATCGCACAACGATGTCAGAATCTGGCACAATTTAACTGTGGAACTAGGTGGAGAGAATCTGACTAGCAGTACATTGGTAAGGTTTGATGCATATCCCAAGATAAGTCATCAAGCCTTGAATAAAGATATAGGGTAAGAGAGCAAAATTATGTAATTCTTCAAAGATGAATACTAAACGTACAATTCTGGCAAACCATGTCAATTACAATCCATTATACTGGTGTGTTTATTTGCTTCACTGGAAGACAACGAGTGACTTGTGTTTGGAACATAGTCTTCCTTCCCAAAGTTATACTGACTTCTTATACTGACATTTTTTAAACATGTACAGACAGTTTTATTCCCTGGAAAGTAACATATAAACACACAGACAGACACACACACAAACACACATATATCAGATATTTTGTCAACTTTCAAATATAAAAGGCACAGCACTATTTTCAAATATAACAGTGTACTGTTTTTATTTTAGTTCTGCACAAAGAGCATACAGCATGTATGTGTATATACGTGTACACGTGTGTGTTCAACTGTGTTATACACAATGCTGCAGTGGCCTGCTCTGCTTCAGCTTGCTCTTTACTGTGCTACACTTGACAGAGAGCTTTTCATGCTGCCTCTTGAGAATGTCTATTTGGCTCTGCAGGTCCTCGCATGCATCCTTCACCTTCTCAAAATCCTGGAGCAGCTTCTTGTTTCTCAGCAGGCTGCAGCGCTGGAACAGGCGCAGATTGTCTGCACGCAGCTTGTCTTTAGTTATCATTACCCCTGCCAGAGCTTTCCGCTTGTTGCCGATCATTGCCTTTATCTTGGCCAGATTGGCTAGTTTGGCCTGGATCTCCAGCTCCACAAAGTTGATCGTTTCTTTGAGATGTGACTGGAACTGAGAGTGGAGTTACACAATACTGAGATTATTTTCTATGCCTTTAAGACTCTACTGTACAATACATCTTCCCCTCCTACTCCGTGGCAATAAATTTACTGCATTTTCAGTTTTAAATGGGGGCTCAAAATTTCCAAGTTTTGTGGTGAGATTTATGGGATGGGTCTTGTTATGCTTTCAAGTCTACTTGACAGTTCCATGGCTATCTAAAAAATCAACAGAAGTTGCACCCACATTAGTCTTAATCTACTGAGTTTAATAGGACGTCATACCTCTCTAGTGCTGGTAATTCCTTTCTTTATTCGAATAACCTCCTCTTCATACTCCAAGATCATAGTCTTATAATTCTCATTTTCAAATTTCAGTTTTTCAGCCTTTGTCCTCTCCTCCAGTTCTCCAATAGCTTCTTCCCGGCTTTGTACCCTCATCTGCAGCGCAAGGTTCCGTATTTTTGCAGCAGTGAGCTTATTCTCCGTCTTCTGCTCAGCTGCAAGGAGCCGTTTCACCTCAACAAGAGCTGCCCGCTTCCCCAGCCGCCGGGCGAGAGCCGCAACGACTACTTCTTGCATCATCATGATGAAGGCTTGATATTCACAGTCCCACTGCTTCTTCTTCTCCTGGCACCGGGGCCGGAGTTCTTCAACATGCTGCTGGTAGAGCTGTGATTTGCACTGCCACTGCAACTTTAGGTCCTCTAGAATTTTTAGCTGGTCCTGGTAGCCATGGCGACTCCGCCTTGTACACACAGGCATTGGCACGTTTTCCCTTTCCAACCAGTCAGCTATTATCATCTGCTGCTCGCTCTTCAACTGGCAGAGTTCATCCCTTTCTGACAGGAGGCTCTGCAGAAGCACTTGGTGTTCCTTATACTCAGCTTCAAGATTATATCTCTCCATCTCCAGCTGCTCTTTGGAAGCTTCAATGTCAAGACATCCATCCAGACCAGTCTTCTGCAGCTGCTCATATGAACCTAAATTTACGGGGCAGAGTTATACTAAAGAATCATCCAGTACTATTAATTAACAGATGGCAACAGCTAATTTTGCCATCTTGAAATTGAGCTATGTTCAGATGAGAAGGCTCAGTTTAAAAATATATTACGACTCTTCATATGAAACCATGTGTTAAAAACCAACAGGAATTAATTGCCATGTAATTTTCTCTAGAATGTATAGACTTTATAGTTCTTTACCTTTTTTTTCTCTGAAATGGTAGTGGATGGCTACCATTGATTGGAGGTAGAACAAGTGGAGCAAAATGTGTGCTGTCTCTAGTTTCTGGACTGTGCACACCCACATCAAGAGCCTAAACAAAGTATACAAGGTATTTTTCACACAAGAATTTACATACTGACACACAAGCACACATAACCATACACAACCTTCCATCATAGCCAAACAACCTTTTATTAAAATGTTCTAAAAATGTATTTCTATTTGTTTCATTCTAGAGGCACCAGTACAAACATTTTTAAGGTATACCATACAATTTAAAGATTCAAAATCACATGCTCCTTCATTTCAGCGTTTAAATAAAATGTGTATACACGTACCTGAACGTTGTTTGCTTTCTGAGCACTGTGGTTTGGTCTTATTGGTGGCAGCTTTGTGCAGCCACCTTTCCTCTTTTCTAAATCTACTGACACCTCTCATCTTTTGATGTGAATTCTAAAGGTCAGTAAGCCTAACGACTGATTATAATTGGAGTGTGGACAAACACTAGCTAGCTACAAATCACTTACACAGTAGCGTGTGATTGTCTGCGCCAGTACCCGCTCCTATTGTGTTAACAGCTTTATGAATATTAATGAACTTTCCGCCGCTCTCTCCACCCCCGGTATGAAAGCTTCCTTCCTATTGGCTGTGCCAGTTCTCTGTATGACGCAGAGGTCTTTTGAACATTCCTAGTGGTTTTAGAAGAAACCCTCTGATACACATAGAAATAGAAATAGAAACAGAATTTACTGCTGTGTATACACTATATTCTAAATACCTACTGCTGTGCAGAGTGTAACGGGCAGTAATTTGTCTGCTGTCCCTTTCAGTTGTGTTTTACGGAAAATGCATGTGCATGAATGCCACACAGGAGAAGACTTTTTTTTGTACTGTACATGACGGACCTTACTGGACCCAGTGATTCTTTTGTCCTTAATTTCATTTCTCTGTTAATGTGTTTATGAGCTTTGGACGTTTCTACATTTCATGTATGCACTGTCAACAGGATTCCAAGAGCAAGCCTCTGTCACGTAATGAATAAACCGGCAAGATTATTGCATAACTGAGTTGAGTCTGACTCGCGTCTCCTCCACGTGCTTCACAGGCTTCTCTCTACCAGTGCCAAAGCTCTTTGCTAATCTGGGTTGGAGCATAATTTAAATAGGACTAACTCCAAGCGTTACAAGAGGCACCTTGTGGTTGCATAGTTAGAGTCCATGGTCCATTCTGCCGCCATCCACATTTCTACACATTTTCTAGCCCTTTATCAGTGGTTTGCTTCTGACCAAACGACTGCAGTTGCCAAGATATTTTGGGTGGCTGACCACTCTGCAGTGACAGTGACATGCAGGAAAACTCCAGCCACCCTGCTGGGCACGACACACTTGCAACACTCACTATCTCAGTGCCTCCACTGTGCCGATGCTTTGAAAGTATATGTTCCATGCTAATAACCCTGAAAAATGTACAACTTATTTAATTAGTCTACTATTGCATATTGAAGATTACACAGTGCATGGGTATGCTCAAATGAAATGTGGCCAGAGTTCCTCAGTGTATTTTTGATTTATGAAGATTCATGAAGAGTAACATTGACATCTCAGGAAATGTTTGAGATATCATGCTTGTCCCTGGTCTAATTCTCTCACAAGCAAATATATTAATAAAGCAGAACTAAAGCAAAGGCAGAATTTTTGGAACTGTTACTGAAAGACAACAGAGTAGCATAGAAGGATAGAAGAAGAACATCACAGAAAAAATAATGCACATATCACTAGCCTAAGACCCTTTAAACACAAGAAATGCTGAGAGCTAAAACTAATATTTCCATATTTTGTTCATTTATTGCCTCATCGAGAAACAGTCCAAGACATACATTATCCTACAACACCATGCATTATTCTCCATGACAATGGATTTTCAGACACATGGCCATATTAACAAGGCAAAATGATGGCCAAACAGGACTAAAACAACAGCAAATTATGAATATTGTTCAGCTTGCGCATATGGGACTATAAAATGATTCTGGCACTAGGCATTTGTTTATGACTCAGAGGCTTCTGATTTGTTTAAATAATCAGCAGATTTTTGTGTCACATGACACTTGATGAAATACAAAGTCATTGCTTCAATTATGCATTTACACACCAGTAAAAATGATTATATATATATATATATATATGAGAGAGAGAGAGAGAGAGAGAGAGAGAGAGAGAGAGAGAGAGAGAGAGAGAGAACACTGCAAACGTGAAAGAAGACCTCCACTTTTATTCAGTACAAGAACGTTTTTGTTTTTTTGTATTTTGTAAAATCCATTTTATTAAACTTAGTGGTGGACATCTCAGCATTCACAACTCCTCATAAATACTAAACGTTAAAGTACTTCATGTTTGTCATTGTTAAAGTATTTCCACACTTTTTGCCTCTACAGTTGAATGTCATGCTATTTAAAAAACAAAATAAACATTAGAAGATAGTTCTTCTTGAACGTACTGAGTAGAGCTTAAGTCAGCAATCACCAACATTATTTCGTGTAACGTTGCTGCTGGCCCGAGTGCCGCAGGGCGCGGGGCAGGACGCACAGACTCCCTTGTGTTTGTGAAACATTTATTAACATTAAACACGGACAACACAAGTGCCACTCACATACAAATATAGCAGTGAACAGTATTAAACATTTAACATAATACGAAAACGGTGTCACATCCATAACTCGGATTAACGACAGGAGACATTAGATTTTGCGCGGGACTGGTAGGACATACTGCAGTGGGGAGCCAAAGGCACTTTTATCCAAGCAGAAACGGTCTTTGCTATGATTGAACCGTACACAACACACAAACAGCGGCACAAACGTAAGTACACAAAGTAGCAATCTGCAGAATTCTAGCTGTTAGCTGGTTAGCTCTTTGTAAAATTTGAAAGTAGTTGTAACTGGATATTTGAACATTTTTAGGGAGGTTTTTCAAAGGCTTGAACGAGCTGTGTGTAGGTTATGTTAGCGATACAGCAATGCTAGCGGGCTAAACCATCTGGCTAACCTTAGCTAACCTAGTTAATCTAGCTAACCCTAGCTAACCTAGCTAGCTAGTTGGGATAACACTTTTGTTAAATGACTGCCTAATCCAGTGGTCACCAACCTTTTCATCGATAAACATAATATCATATTCTGAATTATGAGCAAATTAGACATGTGAGATCGACTTGATAGATAGACTGGTTGGCGACCAGCGAGCTAAACCATCGATAAGGGTGCTGTAGCTAGCTAACATTATTTCTTCCATCAGTGCAGCTTGATTTTCATTACGGTTCTTTGTAAAATTGCTAAACCTTTATTTACTAGTTAGGTGTCCAAGTTCAACACACGCAAAGGCTGGGACACTTCTAAGAATGTGGAAGAGCGCAGGGAGCAGGTCAGCAGCTTCTTTTAGAAGGAACTCCTTTAGAATTGATTTATCCTGACTACAAAAACAACTGCTCCCCATGTCTGTGTAATTTCAGTCTAGTTGGTTGGGTTTATTATTTAGCCAAGAGTGAAATAATAATGAAATTTACAGTATACTTTTACATCACCATATTGTTTTTTATAAACAGTGAACACTATACATGCAAATACAAGAAGTATTCAGATTTCTTTTCAGCGGGAGTTTATAGTGCTTAGTGCTATGTTTATTTATGAGGGATATGGGGACCCTAGCTGGGATTTTCAATATATGAAGAATTCTTGGCAGACCTGGAATAAGGCCAAGCCGGTGTGGGACAAGGCACATGGTGTAAAACTCAATAAGACTCCTGGGACTGAAATAGCTGTTTTTGCTGCCACACAGCTGAAAGGATCTCCTCCTCCACTTGTGAAGCATGCACTGATAAGACAGGCTACTGCTCAGGCAGATGTTTCTGTTTCGAAGGCCACACACACATCTGAGCTGAAGCAGGAAGTTGAGAGGGGGACTTCTGGAGGAGGAGTGGACGACAAGCCACACCCGCCCTCTCTACTAACCTCGCCTCTCTACGGCAGGTTGAGACTTCGGAGCATGGCTCCAGCCACCCTGTGAATATTTCTGCTCTATTCATGATGCTGGGTGAGAAACTGTAGAGTTATGCCTCCTAACATGACTGATATTAAAAATAGGCGGCTATCACATTTTTGTAGATGGCCCATGTTTTAAACCGTCTGACTCTGAATTTCCCTGTGGTTATTCTGTCTGCTCTCTGCCTAACCTCATTTGGGAGGCTTACTCTCTCCCTTATAGGTCTGCTCAAGCAGTTGAGCTGATGGCGTTTACCAGGGTCTGCCATCTACTCCGGGATCAGGTTGTCACCATCTACACTGATTCCCATTATGCGTTTGGGGTTGCTCATAACTTTGTTAAGATTTGGCACTCCAGGGGGTTCCGCACCTCGGACGGCAAGACCATTTCTAATCCAGGACTAGTGTCTGCACCTTTGTCTGCATGTACACTACCAGCTCAGCTAGCTATCGTTAAAGGTCAAGGGTCATGACTCAACCTTTGAGTCTGACACGGCCACTGGCAATGCCTTAGCAGACGAGACCGCACGTTGGTCAGCTGTTAATGCTCCCTCATGCCCGTACACTATATCCTCGATGTGTGAAGCTATCACCATTTTTTCTCATTGCTTTGTGCTGAATAATATCAATGTGCGTTTCTTACAAACTCAGGGTACACAACAGGACTGCTCTCACTGAGTTGATTAGGGCTGTAGTCCTGATTAAAATGGTCTAATCCGTGACCTGGAGGGGCATGTCACCGTTCCTAAATCTATTTTTGCCATTTCTTGTGCATCATTTTCATGGGATTTCACATCGCACAAAGGGGGTGATGGCTAACATTCAAAAACAGTTTTGTATACATATAACTGTAAAACTCCTCCTAGATTGCTGTTTAACTTGTGCCAGAAGCAACCAAGGTAAAACACAAGCCAAATATGATACTTTACTGGCTCCTGAATATCCCTTTCAGTCAGTTGGAAGTACTTGCTAGTGATTGTAGACAGGTTTTCCAAGGGGACTGATGTGTTTCCTTGTTCTAAGGAAGACGCCCGCACTGTGGTTAAAATCCTAGCCAAGGAGATAATATTGAGGTATGGTGTGCTTTGGGTAATACATTCAGATCAGGGACCATGTTTCATTTCTAAGGTAACTCAGAAACTATGCACCTACCTAACTATTGACTGGAAGTTTCACATCTCATGATGGAAACAGGAAAGAAGTAGATAGATCTACTGCCAGCAGTGTTGTGTGAGATCAGAATGACACCCAATGCCGCCACCAAATTTTCTCCATTTGAGGTCATTTTTGATAGACTCCGTCTCTGCTTATCAGCCATAATGTAACTGCTTGACCGAGGGCTCCTCACCCGAGGTCATCCGCTCCCTCTTCTTGCATACTTTACCCCTCCCTTTCTCTTTCGCTCTCCCTATCTCTCTCTACACACGCAAGCAGCTCATGGCTGGGTCATGCTGACTGCATCTAATCTTTACTAACCTGCTTCTTTCCTGTCTACGTAGACCCTTAGAACATTCCTCATTTTTCCCCGTCATCCTGTAGATTTAGATAGTAGATATAGGACACATATATACTCTGTGCTTTCCTCAATAAAGTGGAACTCTTTTGATTCACTTCATCCTAATCCAGATTACAGAATAATCCACACAGTCATAGCCATTTCACCTATTGATATCCAAAGAGCAGAAGTTAGAATTCAACACGCCTTTCATCCCACTGGAACTTATGCTAACTGCATTTAGATTTAAAAAATTGACCAAAATGATTCCTCTTTCATTAAAATAGTCACATCCGTGTTCAGGGAATTCTTGCATCCCTACGGGACTCCCTGGAAGTTCAGGAAACGCGTGTAAGAGCCCTGCTGTTCACACTGCCTTGTGCAACCCTAGTCATATATTTCTATCAACAAAAATACAAAACAAAACTCCCCAAAACTGCAAACCATCCTAAAACAATAAAACTGTTCTAGGTAGAGTTGCAATTTAGCGATTCAAGATCGATCAGTTTCACTCCTTGGTTCTGTGTTTTTTTGCACCTATAAGGCTTGTCTTGTACATATGTTTGTTGGTGGAGTTTTGTGTTTACATTGCTTGTTTTACACTTGTTTATATGTATTTTTCTGTCATTTAGGCATCTGATAAAGTGAAAAAAATGAATCTACAAAACCAGACTGAGTCGATCTACTAATAGGTGGTAGCGTTGTAACACTGACAGTGATAGAAAAGAGAATTTTTTTAAAACCAGAATGTATTTTTCACGTTACATTCCATATTACATAAAAAATAAATTTACTTCAGATCTCAAGGCAGAGCTGTCTACTGTATGGCAAATAGTGAATTGTTAATACAGAGATTTAATTAAGTATTGAACTCAGATCATTCATATTGGCTGAATGAACCTTTCACTTTTTTGTCATGTCTAGCTGCCTAACTATCACGTGTGTGTGTGTGTGTGTGTGTGTGTGTGTGTGTGTGTGTTTACAACGGTCTTCCAGGTGCTGATGAAACGCATCAAAGACATGGGCAAGTACAGATCTGTTACCATGTTAATCATTGATGAGGAAGAGGAAGGGATCGAGGCAGTGAGTGCTGTGCTGCGATTGGATCTTTGTACTGAAACCAAACCGCATGGATTGTGATTCGCTCATGATAAAAATTTAGATTATTCTAGAGTTCTAGCCAGAATACGTGTTTGGCTGTTGTTAGTACACAGTGTTTATTCTTTAAGCAGGGTATTTGGAGTTACCTGAGTTAGCTGAGGATGTGCGTTATACTCTGCACAGATCACTGGCCTGCTTCCACACACCGGAGTGAGGTGTGAAGGGCTTGGTAATTACCTGATGAGTTTAGGAAGGTGTGTTGGCCTAGATGAAGTACAGTCATATGCAGACCAGGGGTCCTGTGGGCTGGACCTGGAACCTGCTGGTGTGGCTTCGCCTGGGGTGCCCTTGCCTGGTGTAAGCAGTTGCATAGTTCCACATGTCCTTCAGATGTAGTGGGATTGCCTCCCTGTTGTGATGTGACCAGTTGTCTGATGTGATACACTTGTGATTGCTTTGAAATACCTGAAAGATTCAAATTCATACATATCAACATTATAATGAATATTGTAGTAATTGATTTGATTCCTTTTTTTTCTAAAAGGGAATATTTAAAACAATAAGTGATGTGAACGTTGTAATTGGCTGCTTCTTCCAGAGGGAGGTGGCAGACTGTTATACTCAGAATGCAAAAGTAATTGAGAAACAACTAGAGAGGAAAGAAATGAGTAAGAAAAGACTGCAGGAACTGGTGAGACCCCACACACATACACACACAAAAGAAAAGAGCTGGTGAGAACACACACTTTCTGACAGTCATGCTCACAAAGATAACCAAATAAATATACCCACCGTCTCCCTCACACGGTGGAACACACCTGACTATCAGGCGAGGGTAAAAGCTCTCGTGTAGAACTGAGGGGAAAATTTGTCTGATTAGGTGAACAGCACAGGCTGTGTGTTCCACATGAGACTGCGTTCACACGGCATGTTCAGTGTGTTATATATAATGAAAAACACCTTTGTGGTGTGTTAAATATAATGAAGTGTGTAGATATTCAATGCGTGTTGGTGTGGCACAGTGTGTGTTTTAATGTGTACATGTTCTGTGTGTGTGTGTGTGTGTGTGTGTGTGTGTGTGTGTGTGTAACTGCTTTGCTCTTTTTCTTTTTTTCAGCCTGAACTAGAAGCTAAGAAGGCAAAGATGAAGGGAACCCTTATTGATAACCAGTTCAAATAGTGCGTGTGTGTGTGTGTCTGTGTCCTGGTCACGTTGGGCCAGCTGTGTTCTGATGAGACACATGATCAGAAACAGAAATGACAAATTAGTAATATGTGTAAATATCCGCCCCCTTAACCGCGATGCGTCAGAGGTGGGAACCGCGTTTTACTGCAGCACATTTGATGTTTGTCCTAAATGTGCAGCCTGTGTTTTTTTGTGTGATAACATGAGAGAGGAGGAATTTTTCTAAGACAGCTGGAATTTTTGTACATGTTGTGGTTTGTTTTTTTTTGTTGTTTTTTTTTTACATTTATTTTTCCTTTTAATAAAGTTTTACAGAGACTACTCTACCTCCTGATGGCTGACATCATGATGTTTTACTTACCTGTCCATCTACTGGTCTGCTCTTAATACCATAGAAACATTGTTGCTGAGCATGTCACTGGTTCAGACCCCAGACTGGGCGGAGCTGCTGGTGAGGATGATGGGAGATTATGGGATTTCACATCCCCAGTGCCAGAGTCCTGGCCGAGAAACGAGGAGCTTCTGGAAGGTTCCGCCATCAGTATCTTGGCCCCATTAATCTGGAACCCTGGGAATCCCACCTGCTAGTCAGGCATAATCAGAGGGGAATTATATTCAAAGTGGAAAAAAATAGCCATTGTTCTGGTTTTAGTTGTTTATGAATATTTCAGGATTATTCGGTTATTAGATTAAGCAAATATTATAGTCATAATAAGGGAATATTATTATTATATTGAATTATTACATCAGAAATCCCTGTGCTTTGACCTCCCTGATCTTCAGTGGGAATAACAATCTTTACATTACCAACAGGACCACACTCGATAAAACCAAGGCTCTGATGATTGTGTGTGCGCGCGTGCACATGCACTGCCAGTATTGTATAGCATAGTAAGTCCACTCAAACACTGCATGAGGCATTTATGAGGTCAGTAAATGTGTTTATTATTCAAAACAGTGAGTTTTACTATATTTTGATTGTCTTAATACTGAAGTATATAGTTAAAACTAATGGAAATACAAAACAGCAGATTATAATAAATAATCACCTTTTACTGGAGCAAAAGTCATACATAGTGTCAATACCGGAGGCTAAAAGGCAACAAACAGCTCAGCTAACGATAACCACATGTTTGAGCTAATGTTAGCTAGCTAGTTAGCTAGCTAGCTAATATTAGATATGAAATGCCTAAACCCTACCGTTAGTTAACAAGCTAGCTAGCATTAGCATAGTGAACTAAATACCCAAACTGACGTCCTCTGTGGTTGCTGCTAAACACAAAGTCTGGGAATTGTTTTTCTCCTACCACTGATAGCTAGCTAGGCAGGACAGTTAGCTCATTCAAATAAAGGCTACTCGGCTCTGGACCTCGATATTCTCTCCGTGGTTACGACAACGGCTACACTTTCCCCAAAACCGACGGCGCACAATTTCAATCATTTCTAATCTCCCGGTTTCATGAGGATGGAAGGGAAAACTTATCCGATATTCTGCCATGATGCGATCAAAGTGTTATAACAGAAAACTGCGCTGTGCACTAAAATATATATACTCGCTATGTGGCGTCATAATAGACTTGGTTGCCCCAACAGCAGCCATTATGAAGTAGGCAGCAGGGAGTGCTGTGAAACTGTATTAATATTCATAAAACGGCCAATCATGATATTAACACATTATTCACAATAATTAACAAGACAGAAGGAACATTCTTGATTAATGTCGTCTTGAAAGCCTTGTACAGACTATGTCATATGGTTAAAAAGCTATAATAACAAACCAGACTGCGGTACATGTCAGATATAATAACAATAATTTAAACAGGAGTACATAAAATTCTTAAGAAGTAATATGGGCTAACCCATATAATTAGTATCATAATGGGTAATGTTTGTCCATGACACATGAATTGGAATAATACCATTAATTGATAATAAATTACTTCTAATTAATTATTGACAGAAAAGTAATCCACATAGCTGTTCTATAGCTGAGCTTATATTCAGTTATTCAGCTTATATGGTCAGTTCTCATTTGGTTGCCATCATTGCATTTCTAGTCCAATCTCATTTCTTCTCTGTGTTTGGTTACTCTTGCTGCATGTTGCTTTCCTTGTTTAGTTCTGTATCTTAGTGCTCAATATTGTTTGTCTTTATGCTCACCGTTATGTTTTATTATTGTTGCTCTGTTAGTCTTTCTCTAATTTTTTATTCCCTCGTTGCCTATTTCTCGCCATCACCCTGTTATCATCTTATTTTTCTGTTAGTCTGTTTGTTCTTCATTCTATTCTTTATTGTTAGTCTGTGTTGATTATTATTAAATGTATTATTTGTTTATTCTAGTCAATCAGTTTGGTTTGTTATGGCGTCGTCACTTCGCACGTGTGTATGCTCTCCACCCCCCTCCCGCGTTACACCTTGATGACTCGCCGAAAAAGCCCATTCACAGGAGACATGTTCATCGACCTCTTCAACAGATTCCCTGTGAGAGAAAACACACACACCACTTTCACAAACAGCCTCACATACAAAGGGGTACCACACACAGACATATAAATTCAGCACATACTCAAAACATGCAAAAACACACATTTGTTCATATTTGGTACCTACAGAATTGAATCTATTCTGGTCTTATTGTTGAGTTACTGTAATATAATAACATTCATGTTCTCCACCTGCATCTGCTGGTGATGGCGCTTTTAGAATAATGTTACACAAGAGGGTTAATGCTCTACATAACAGTAGTGTAGTGGGTTAGCCACCTTAGCCAGTGCTGAACAGTGTTGTTGAAATGTGAGTTCTCACTAATGCCTTTATACTAATGAATATGTGGTTTATGCAGTAAATAAGTTAATTGGTGAAAAAAGTACTAATCCCTTTCCCTTTTGATTTCATTGCGTGGGACAGCTAGTCTATTTAATGTTTTCAGGGGAGAGTTTTACTAAAGCTTGGAGTGTGAGGGAAAACGAGATAATAATTAGATAGTACGCCTAATCACTAGTGGACTATAGTAGAAACACATTATCCTGAGTACACAGGAGAACCTAGCCTTCATAATCATTATAAATAGTTGTGCAGAGGAAAACGAACTCACCTTACCTACAAGGCAGTAGTTAAGAGGTAGGGGGCTCTACAAGAAGAAAATCTGACATTCTTCCATTAGTGCTTATAAATGGAATGTAATACATTTTCAGTGCAAAAATATACCTGCCTGTAAATATTTTACAAAACCTCTCTAGCTTTGTCTGATCATAATTAAAATATACTGTATTTAGAAACAAAGGTAAGACAACAGTGGTAAAACATTCAGTGATTGGAAGTTTATCATAATGAATTGCTGGCTGGTCACATTACCCAAAAAGTTGGGTGTTTTGTTTTTTAAATAAACACCCTGCTGTGACACAGCTCACAGGTGATGGTACTAATCCTCCCCAGAAAGCAAGACTTAGAGAATGTGTGTGTCCAAGTTGAAACCTAAGAGATGATTGCCCCTTTTCTAAATGTATTTCTACTCCATAAAAAAATATTTTGTTTTACACAGACCAAGGTGTCATGTTCCCTTCAATAGTTGTTACAAGGCACTTTTGATCATTTTAAGAAATGTTGATATGGAAATATCTAAATACTGTTTGCATTAGTGATAAAAGTGGGATTGATTATTTTATCACCCAAACAGTGTGTGTGTGTGTTTGTAAAAGCTGATATCTATCCGTAAAGCATCCTTGAGTCTGAGAAATATATATAAATGTATATATTATTATGTAACTAATAAGAAGAAGAGGAAGAAGGAGGAGGAGGAGGAGGAGGAAGAGTCTACTCTGATGTGCAGGATCCCCTCCACTAGAACTTCATGTAGGAGATGTTCTATTGTACAATGTACAATCAGTGTAGATGGACCACACACAGGTGATGTATTTTCTGTTTATTAAGTTACTTAAAACAATAAGAACGGTTCATATTACTGGTCAGTAAATGCGTTTATTATTCAAAACAGTGAGTTTCACTATATTTTCATTGTCTTAATACTGAAGTATATAGTTCAAACTAATGAAAACAAAACAGCAGATTATAATAAATACTCACTTTTTACTGGAGCCAAAGTCATGTCGGTGTCTGTGTTCTTTCCTAAAACGACAGCAGACTTATAAGCAACCAAAAATCACACAGATAGAAACATAAAGAAAATAAAATCTTGCTATTTGATTTACACATGAGGTTACCTGAGAGTATCCTGAACATGACTGTGCTCAGGCAGGTTAAAGTCTTACCTTCTACGGTGACCCTAAAGGTGAATACAATCTCCTTATTCCTGATGTCCCATATGATGTAAACGCCACTGTCAGACTCTTTCAGCTGCAGACTGGAACTGAATGACACTCTCTGTTCATACTCAGAGACACACTGACCTGACTGCGTTTGGACTGGGGTCACTAGTCCTGTTAATAAACATCTCAACTGGCACTGAGATGGGAACAACCAGGATAAGAGATTCTCCAGGATTAAGCTGCCTGGAAACCTCAGGAGCAGCAAGGACACACACACACAGATAACCACCACATGGACTTACCTTGTTTTTTATTCTCCATTTGCAAATAATTAGTAAGGAAAATAAAGGAGGACACTTACCCTCTATCCATAGACACACAGCACAGATCCCTACACCATCAGCATATAATTTAACATAATTTTTCCATCAATGACTGATCAGGTGAAATAAGTCAGCATGAAAATAACAAAACGCCCAGGTCTGACTGGCAAGTCTGTGTTAACACTAGCTAGTTAGCAAACACTACCTAGCTAGCAAAGTATTGACCAGAACATTTCCTGCTTGTATATTAATCCAACGAGTCAGGTTTTTCTAAATTTGTTTTTAAAGATTTGCTTCGCTTGGTATGTAGTGTATCTCAAGGAAATCAAAGCAATTTTGTTCATTTGTACTGGAATAAAAACCCTTTTATGCTGAACGACGTTAACTCGCTGTTAATGGAACTGTACTGTTAGCAGATAGCTAAGTTACACAGCATTAAATAGTAAATCTACTAGTATTTGTGGCCTTCACAAATACTTGATGAAGTTGTCGATGCCTTGTCTGTCATCTTTGGACTGAAGAATCTACATGTCATCAGCAGACAGCTTTATAAATCACAGAGACAACACATTACTGTGGTGACCCGCTTCAGGTAAGCGGTGTAACGGAATTAAACGTGAATGACAGACGGAGAAGTTCGCACGGTATACACACACGACTGCAGCCCTGAGAAGCGGGAGCTTTGGAGACTATATTTTCATTCATCTTAGGGCCAAGTCACTTTATTCCATTTTTTAAGTAAGTGAGAAGTCAACAAATTTACAACTGGACTCCCCCCAAATTAATATACAGTACTCGATGTCAGTGGGTGAATACAATACACAGCGCCTCCATTTTGGAGGTAACTCAAACTCCTTTTACAAGTATCCCAGTAGTGCACCGTGATGATAAAGACTTAATATTCATACATGCACCGTACACGTCGCTATATATGTCTGAGAACAGAGTTCAAAGTAAGCTAAATATCAAGCATAGTTTCAAATAAAACGATAAAGGATTCTGGTACTTAATTTTCAAATGACGGTTAGAAATTCCAGATACCACACAATATAAGCATATATAAACCTGACATATGATAGATAATTTACACAGTAGCAGTTTCTACTTGAAACGTGTTACAAAGGGACCCTGTTGTTCTTCATTCGCCGCTATTCCGATATGCCTCTGCCTATAATTCCTGGTATTTGCACTGACTGGGTCTATGAAAGCAGGGAGCAGGCGTATGTGTCTGTCAAGGCTGTTGTGCGTTTGGAAGCGGTCTCAATGTCCAGTCTCTGCTCATCCCAGGAACTGCTACCATTACCAGCACATCAAAAATCCTTCCACTGTCTACATGTTGTAAACACCTTAAAGAGAATTTACATACTGAAACTTGTTCTATGAAATTTACGTGTTTATGGTGCCTTATTCTCTCTCTACATGTGTCTATATATCCTGTCAGATAGTGAGTGAAGTGACTGGTCTACATTTTACATCAGTACATCTTTATTTATTTCCACATTTTTTAAACATGGAACTAATTCTTCATAAAGGAGAGCATAAACACATCATCACTTGTGAAGTGTTTACTTTTTATTTTTTTAAACATGGAGCTTATCCTCTGTGAGAAAGAGCTCTGACACATCTTCTCCAGAGAGTTCGGCTTCTGGTGTAGATCTAAAACAAGGAGAAAGAAATACCATCAGAAACAAAATGGTGTTTAACATTCGCACTTTCTAAAAAGCAAACTGTTTTTCTCTGCTTCTGAAGAGCTACTTTTATGCACACCAGAACTCAAAGCTTGGTCTTCTTCCTCCATGGACTGTCATGCTACTAAATTCATTAAGAACATAAATATATAAAATAGACCACTACTTTACCTTCCTGACAGTTCTTGAGATCCTCCCCATTAGGTGATGTATCCAGTGTGTCTGCCTGGTCTTAGCTTCAGCCACACCAGATACAGTGGTCCTTACTGTTGTTGGCTTTGCAGATCCGGGGCCGTCTATGGAGGGACAGTAGAGGAACTGGGCCAGATCTTTCCTCTGAATAACCTTAACAAATGATAAAGCTCCTCCAAGCACCAGACCACCACTGATGAATGCTTGGTTCACATTCACATTTTTCCTGGCCTTAATTCTTCTGAGGAGCTCATCATACACAGCTTCAATGACTGAACTGTGGAACTTCTCAGGGAGGTCCATCCTATCCTCCACATGCACTCCAGTTGCACTGAACAAAAGTCCATGCACACATTCAGCTGCAGAGGTAAAATGGCCACTCCATGGTTCTGTCACCTGTGACCCAGCAATACCTGTACAGAATTCCTTTTGTACCTTCAGGAAAACTGTACGAAGACAGTGGCGTACTGCACAAAGTGAGACAGTAGGAACCCCAAAGTGTGTTGTGCTCGTTTGGGGTTCTGAGCCATATGAGGTTCTTTCATTGGTGGAAGCCGTTGATAATTTTACCTCGATCTTCTGTAACTCAGCATTACAAACACCAGTGTAAACAGAATAGTTCCAAGTCAAAAAAGCCGAAAAATCGAACGCCGTAAATCGGCGGGGCTACATAGTGAAAATACACAGTGTCAATACCGGAGGCTAAAAGGCAACAAACATAGCTCAGCTAACGTTTTAATAAAAACCTTAAAACAAAATTTTTGTTAGAGTAACAGTGCCATCATAAAGCCATGACCCAGAACTCTTACTGGTCTGTAGTATGTTAGCGAGGTCTGTCTGGTTCATGTTCTGCAGGATGTGGGTAATCTGGACTTAGTAGCTTCTTAAACCTCTTCAACTCCTTCGTTACCAGAGAGATGAGTTTGTGCTCCAGCTCCTGGTTGGGAATAAACAGCAGACAGTCATAAGAACACACTGTTACAAAAAAGAAAATTATGATGTGATTGTATTATATGATGGAGAGCACTCTATGCATTTGTTACTGCCTTCACGCACACATACATGCACACACCTTGAATATGAATTCCACATTGTTTTTGGAGGTGATTGCGGATTTCTCCTTTTGTACAGTGTGGACAAACACAGCACTGAGTTTAATAGGGAATGTGTAGCACATTCATACCTATATAACACACACCATTATATACACCAGCACAATTGTACAATTCAGGCTGGATAAACTAATTTAATCCCCTAAAACAATGTTCCTCACTGTCAGTGCTGGATGAATTGATTTAATTCTCTAATCCATTGTTCCTCATTGCCAGTGTTGGATGAATTGATTTAATCACATAATTCAGTGATCCTCACTTCCTGTGATGGAGTCCTACAGCACTACATAGTCTAGTGTTTTCCTGCTCTAACACACCTGATGCAGCTCATGAAGGGCTTCATGATGAGCTGAGTGAGTTTGATCAGGTGGGACTGTAAGTAAGGAACACTGTCCTAAACCAGGAGACTATCCTTATGAGGTAATAAAATAATATTGAAAACTGAAAAATAGGGATGGTCCAGAATAAACTGGTTTCATGCAGGAAAGAATATGATCGCCTTTAAAAAATAGAAGTAGTTCAGGATGAACCTAATGGTACCAAGAACTCGTTGGTGTAAGTATTGAATATCAATTTGCATACATTGAATAATGTATGGTTTAGAGAACAATAGTGGAACCTGGCCAAGTTTTTATGAAAAAACAAAAATGGTTAAGAAGAAAATGTATAAAAGGAGTGCCCACCTGAGACTGTTAAACATTCTCCGGACAATGCCTCGTTTGTAACATTGAGCTCAGAATAAAGACGGGACCAGCTCTTCTCTTCAATTAATTCCAGAGTCTGCATCTTTATTTCTATTTAGTGTGTATTGAGTGAACTTAGGAAGATCTAGGAACGACACTTTCCTCTCATCACTACAACACTCTCCACCTCTGAAGTTCCATAGATGGTCCAATGACTGGTCACTCAGCGGGGTTTAGGTGAATCCGACTTCTTACCCTCAGTCAGACTAAAACGCACAATTGGGGAGAAGATACTGGAAACTATGTGTGAATTGCCATGCATACATACATTGTCATATTGGATTTCTTTTTGTTTTATTCATTTTATTTTATATATATTTTACAATGTTACTCTTATGATTGCTTTGTGAAGCTTAGGAATAAGGCTAATGCAACACTTGCAGATAATAAATAATAAAAAATGTTTTTATGATCCAAAATGCTATTGGTATATGGATAATCAAAAAACAAATTCAGATAACAGGCCTATATCAAAACTGAAACAGTGGCATTGCTGGAGCAAAGGAGCAATAGGAGTGTCAAAAACAGTCCAAGCCAAGCCAGAAAATGTATTCCACCAGGAAACAAATCCAAACAGGGAGAATCCAAAAACAATGTCAATGAATACAAAACCCGGTCAATACACAGAAACGCTGACTAGACAATGGAACAGCTTGGCAAGCTCTAGAAAAACAGAGGCAATACTTTACAAAGTCTTAGAACATCAACAGTGTTTTTACAAAGGAATAGAAATGAGGAGCAAGTTGATCTAATTAATACTCCGGAGATGATGATTTCAATAAGTCCATCTGACTAGATGATTGCTGATAGGGGATGTTAACCTGACTCTACTGAGGATTCTGGGAAGTGAAGTGTAGGACCAGATTTCTAGATGAGTTTGTGTATGACACAAAGGCAGAATATTAGTTTTATAGTTAATTATTTACAAAGTGACAACAGTCATAGAAAGGTCATCGTCGTTATCTGAGCTCAGTAGAAGTCACATTCCCTACATCATCCTTACCTGAGCTCAGTAGAACAGTCTCTCTCTCTCTCTCTCTCTCTCTCTCTCTCTCTCTCTCTCTCTCTCTCTCTCTCTCTCTCTCTCTCTCTCTCTGAAGGGCTCAGGAGCTCCCATTGACCAGTTACTCTTCATGGACACATAGCTGGGTTCAGGTGAGTCTGATCTCTTACCCTGAATCAGACTAAAACACAACCAACCACTCAGTGTATCTGATTAGTGTTACGTCTACAAGCCTGAGCATTCCCCGTTGTCATGGCAACCAAATCACTTCTGGGTTTTCATTCATCTCCACTGTTCCCTGTCGCCTCCCCTTTCACTCCAGCTGTTCCTAGTTTGTCCTGATTGCAGTGGTATAAAAACTCTGTCCCTACGTATCTTGTTTGTTGGTCTTAGAGTGTCTCTCACTGTTTCTGGTCAGTTCTCGTTTGGGCTCTATCATTGTGTTTCTAGTTCGATCTCCTTTGTTCTCTGTGTTTAGTCCGATATCACTTGTTCTCTGTGTTTAGTCCGTTCTCGTTTGTTCTTTGTGTTTAGTCCATTCTCGATTGTTCTCTGTGTTTAGTCCATTCTCGTTTGTTCTCTGTGTTTAGTCCATTCTTGTTTGTTCTCTGTGTGTGGTCCGTTCTTGTTTGTTCTCTGTGTTTAGTCCGATATCGCTTGTTCTCTGTGTTTAGTCCATTCTTGTTTGTTCTCTGTGTTTAGTCCGATATCGCTTGTTCTCTGTGTTTAGTCCATTCTTGTTTGTTCTCTGTGTTTAGTCCGATATCGCTTGTTCTCTGTGTTTAGTCCGTTCTCGTGTGTTCTCTGTATTTAGTCTGATCTCATTTGTTCTTTGTTTAGTTCAATCTTGTTTGTTCTCTGTGTTTAGTTACTCTTGCTGCATGTTGCTTTCCTTGTTTAGTTCTGTATCTTCGTCATCAGTATTGTTTGTTGATCTTATGTAGCCCAGTTCTGTGTTGTTCCCATTTGTCTGTCTTCATGCTCACCGTTATGCTTTATTATTGTTCTCCGTTAGTATTTCCTTAATGTTGTATTCCCTGGTTGCCCATTTCTCGCCATAACCCTGCTATCACATTATTCTCCTGTTAGCCTGTTTGTTCTTCATTCTATTCTGTATTGTTAGTCTGTGTCGATTATTGAAACTTATTATTTATTTATTCTTGTCAATCAGTTTGGTTCGTTACGGCGTCATCACTTCACACATGTGTTCGCTCTCCACCTCCTCCCGTGTTACAATTAGTGCATTTGATGAAATTGTCATTCATTTTCACCAATATTTGAGGGATTAAGGCATTGAGGTATTTTCATACATTTCTGAGTTTTTTTGATCAGTGCTGGTGAAAATTTGTTTTCCACAGAATCCCTCTATTCTCTCAGCTCTCTCCTTTCTGTGTGTGCTGTTCCTCAGAGACTCATTCTGGAGGTCATGTCTCCTGTTACAGATTACAGCTGTAAACCTGCAAAAACGCATGCAGATACATAATGCACGACAATAAATATATTCAGTAATGCAGGATATTCAATTATAAAATGAACCAAAGGCCAGCTCAACATCAGAAACACTGCAGGATAAATACTGACTTCACGCCAAAACCATTGTTTTAGATTTATCACTGTTCACTTACAGGAAAACCTTCACATGGTGAGAAAGCCCATTTGATTAGGTCAAAAATCAGATAAAAACTGCTCTCCATGCAGAGGCGTATAAATAAAGCTCAGATTCAGACACTCTCCTCTACAAAGTGCATAATGTTCCTCTCTTCACAAGTTGGTGCTGTCCAGAGTGTTCACATCTCATAAAGTATTTGATTCTGTCAGATCACCTCAAATTCCTTCTTGTTTTAACATGTAGTTCAGTGCAATCTGTAAGGAAATGGACAATAGCATGGTTTTAGTGGATTTTGGCTCTTTACTCCAGAAGACTGGATTTAAAATAAAACAATGGCCATGAGATTACAGCTCAGAATAGCAGTTATAATCCGAGTATTTACATCTCTACAGGATGAACCAGATAGGAATTACAGCCCTTTTATACAATATCCCCCTTTTCATGTCCCACATTTCAGTGAAGTAGAACAAACAAGTAAAACTTACATTTTCACATTTACATTGCATATACTTTACTCAACAGATGCAGGGAAATAGGTCCATGCTTTTATTTAATCAAGATCAAGTTCAAGTTCAAGTTCAAGTTCGGTTTATTTGTCACATACATAGTCATACACAGTATAACTCGCAGTGTGGAGAGTGCTCTGTCCAAACTGAAGAAAAGAAAACAGGGGTGCATAGAGAAAAATATATATATATGCAAGATTATATTTATATTAATAGTATTCTAATTGGATGCTCTAAAAATTCAGTTAAACAAACTCCAACTTGTAGAAAGACTGATGATATCTTGACATATTGTAATGCCCCTCACCAGCATCCTCCTTTCCACATGGTCCTTGTTTGTTTTCTATCTTCCATGTGGTTTATGTTTTCATTTCAAGGCCACATCCTCACAGAACACAGAGGTCCCGTGTTCCACTTCACAACACCCCCTATAAAGTCTGTTCCTTTCAACACTTTAGTGTCACTTATTTGGACTATTTGCTTTGTTTGTCTAGTTAGTCTTGTTGCCCTGCATTACAAGTTTGTACTTCTCCATGTTTAACTTCATTTTTCATTTAAATCCATTTGTTTGATGTAAATGGCTCATGTCTGTATCCTACACACTTTTTTGGCCCACAATATCTGAGTGTTGTTACGGTACAGCCCCTCCTCCCAAACGTCTCCCCCTGTATGTTTGTTTGTGTGTGTGTGTGTGTGTGTGTGTGTGTGTGTATGTTCATCCGTGTGGCCACGCCCTCTGTGTTCCACACCTGCTGCTCGTTGTGCGTCGTTAGTATGCATGTATAAAAGTCTATGGTTTATATGTGACTGTGTCAGTGTTTAACCCTGACAGCCTGCGTGTTATGTCTTCATTGTTTTGTGTGTTAATAAACGTATGCCTATATTTTTCAAACTCCCCGCATCTAACTCCACATTGTGACAGAAACACTGACTGACGAAGGATGCCTGGGAAGGGGAGCAAAAGAAGGAAAGGGAAGAAAGGAAGCAATCACCCTTCCACAACCCTCGCAGAGAGACCCTCCATCATCCTGGCCTCACTCCTTACTCCCACAATGGGGGAGAAGGCCACTGGTGGATTTTAAGGGGGCCCTGGGTATGATCCAGGGTCGGACTCTGTGGAGTTTTACAGAACCGAGCCGGACTATGGGAAGCAGTACTCGGAAATGGACTCCGCAGGGTCCATGGACTACTATGAAGGTTACACCGATTATGGAGGGAGAGTTGTCAATCTGAAGTCGGACTTGGGGGTTCGACTGTGTGGAGGATCCACCAATGGAGGCGGAGGAGATCCTCTATGGGGATCCTCCCACTGATAGTGACATTGAGTCTGTAGTCTCCAGGAGCAATGAGCCAATGGCACCTAAAATACCACCCAAGGCTCCACCCATGGAGTGCCGCTCAGGAACAAGCAAGCCATCCCTCGTTCGAGGAGGAAACTCCCTCCACTAGGGCACACAGCCCTGGAACTCGTGCACCCATACCTAAGCCTGGCAGAGGCAAGAAGGAAGTGACACCAGTGCCCACCCCAGAGACAGGCAAAACAGCTTGTGTGCTTCCTGATACGGGTGCGCAGAAGTCACAGCCCCCCAAATCGGCGAGGGGCGATCCTCCACAGGCCGGTTGTACTTCAGCCCAGCTAACGACTGGGGGACAGCCTGGGGCTCTTGGCAGCTTCCCCGGACTCCTTAACATTCCTCAATGTAGTTTTGTAGCTGTCCCTGTCACTGTGTCTGTCCCCATCACGCTGTCTGTGCTGGTCAATTAGTCCCCCTTTATGTCAGTGCCTGTCCCTGTCAGTGTGTCTGTCCTGTGTCTGTTGTCATCATGGTCCCTGTCCTTCAACCCCTTTGTCCTGCTCTCACTGGCCCGTGTTGGTTCGCTCGGTCCTCCGGCTTCGCCATTGGCCGTTGGCTTCGGGGCTGTAGCCCGATAGGTTGGCACGCTGGGAGTCGCACCATTGGGGAAGGACTCTGTCACAGTACAGCCCCTCCTCCCAAATGTCTCCCCGTGTGTGTTTGAGTGTGTGCATATGTTCGTCCATGTGGCCACACCCTCCCTGTGTTCCACACCTGCTCCTCATTGTGTGGCATTAGAATGCTAAATGTCATAAATGTAAATATAAATATAAAAGTCTATAGTTTATGTTTGACTGTGTCAGTGTTTAACCCTGATAGCCTGCATGCTATGTCTTCATTGTTTTGTGTGTTAATGTATGCCTATCTTTTACGAAACTCATCCCGCATCCTGCTCTAACTCCACATCGCGACAAGCGTCACACTTATACAGCTCTAAATGTTCTGGCCCACAGTATCTGAGTGTCACACTTATACAGCTCTAAATGTTCTGGCCCAGCAGTATCCGAGTGAGTATGTGTTCCTAAGATAAATGCAGAATTTCCCTTAGAATTAGTTACAGCCAAAGTAAAAACAATCTTTAAAGCTCCTCAGTTATGGAACAACCTTTCAACTTTAATGGGAGACTCAGACACACTGGCAGTTTTTAAATCCATGCTGAAGACTTAATTATTTACACAAAAGGTTGGTTAGTTACCTGTATATAAAGGTGCAGACCCTAGGGCCCCAACTGAAAGAGTTTTCTAGAAATTTGAGGTGTTGACAGTGTTGCCTAGGCACTGCAAGCAATCACTCAAATTTGTGATGATAATGTGGGTGGAACACAATGTCTCAGAGACCCTCAGCACTATGGTCACCCCCTAGTTCTCCCTTTTAGTTCTGGTGCTACTGATAAACCTGCTGGAACTGTATGCAGATCACTGGCACATGACTACTGCTTATGGACTGCATATGGACTAGACCGGCTCATCAGTGATGAAGAATCTGAGATAATAGAAAAAACTGTCCCAGTGCTGCCAGTATATGAACTGATGTTGCTGTATTCATCCACCCACTCCAGCACACCCAGAGGAACAGCTGCAGAAACAGCTCGCCCTCCCTTGACCCACTGGAGAAGCTGACACCTGTACTGAACTATACATGTATACTAAATGGATTATATATAATATAATAAAGCATGGACTGTTTATTAGCTGGGCTGCCCAGTGGTGGATAGGTTCCATCTTGAATCTGGGTTGTCCCAATGTCTTACTTAATTTCACCCAGGAAGTTTTTCCTTGCCATTATAAACAATTGCTAGGTATCTGGACCCAAACATTAGTAATGTTGTGTTGTAAAATAGTAATAATAATAATTAAAACACATTAAAAAATACAATGTTCATGTATAGTATTTGATTGAAAACGTATATAGTCGATGTATAGTCTGTTTGAGGACTGTAACACTCCCATGTATTAGAGATCAGTCCCAACAAATCAAACACTGAATCACCACACACATCCCATGTACTAGAGGACAGAGGACCAAGAAGTCAAACATTGTGGAACTGCCCTCAAATTATGTTTGTTAGTTTGTTTTTTGTTGTTGTTTGTTTGATAAGAAATTACTCCTTGATCTGTTTTCTTCTTTTCCCATTGTAGATTACTGTTCTGTCAAATTAAAGCTAAGATTAAATTTTCTGGTGTGTCTATTTTAAACTTTGTCTAACTCAGGTGCTTTAAGAGTTTGTCTGCTGTACAATAAATAATTTTATTTACTACTTCACAAAATGTATCTTCATATTTTATTGCTGAATGTTGCCAGTCTGTAACCATAAACAGAACAGTAGTGCCAGTGAGAAGAACTGACACATGTCTCAGGGTCTGGAACTCATGCTCTCCTTTAACAACTTAAAATGAACAATGTATCAGTGAAAAAGACCCTAGCGAATTCATGCCTGTGAAAATGGCATCACAGCCCAGGAACTCTTTGAGTTTCAGTAAAACTCAATATATTTGAGTTTCAGTAAAATGCGGAAAAATCAAATAAAAGTGGGGGCCAAACTCAAATGTGGCATGTTCCCAAAGAGGAATAAATGATTTTGCTGCAAAAATAGAAGTTCATGTCCACAGTAGATAAGTGTTATAGTCACCAAACAATTCACATAACGTAAGCAAAGCAAAATAACATGGCTGAATTAGAAATAAAATGAGCTGGTTAACAAGATAAAAAGTTAAAGTACAGCAGAAGGACTAAGGACCTCTATTATTGCTGTCTGTCTCCACTAACACCATCTACTGGAATTTCAGTTCAAATTCTGATCATTCTGAATCTACAGTAGATATTTATATACTCACTCATTTTCCTCTGAATTAGATTTATGTGTCTAATTAAATGATAATCTCTCTCAGTCTCTCTCATACCGATCTCTTTGTCCTGTTCAGTTTATCATGTGATTCTCCCAGTATTGAATAACAGGAATGGGCCCAGAGTGGCTCACAGGTAAGAATGCGTTAAAGAATTGTTACGGGACACTCCCCCCGCAGTCATATGGTACGGCCTGCCGTGCAGGAGGTGGTTCACTCCTGTTTAAAGCCACAACCCTGTAATGGCACACACCTGCACGGAGTTTAAAGTTGAGTGTTTGTTTGTCTATTTAAACACCCGTTAGTGCGTGCCTTAGTGTTGGTCATTGTTTGTTTGTCATAGTCAGAGCATATGTTAGTGTCCATGTTTGTCTAGCCTGTGTTTATGTTACAATCTTTATCGTTAGTGTTAAGTGTGTGTATGTTCACTGCTACTGTGTCATTAAATGTTTCACGTCAAGAGAGTGTGTGTACTGCTCCACGCCCTGTGGCACTCGGACAAACATTACAGGAATGCAGCCAGACTGTACAAGTACAGTCATACACAACATGCAGAACTACTTGAAATATCCTGTAACTGCTGACTTGAGAACAGTGTAGCTTTCCTTCAAAAAGAGGAAGATATGTATTTTCGGTAGAACATGCAGGTCCCAGATCAAAAGTCATACAAAAGCTACACACCTGTCATACCTTTCAGGGTAGTGTGGGATTTATAAGAGTAAAGATGAGAGCATCAGAATTATTACTACAAGAGATGTAGTAATAATACACGAGAAGTCGAAGCCAGGAGAATAAACAGGATGTTCTCCCATTAGCCGTCCACTGTGTACTCTCAGTGGCAGGGAATCTGCATAAGAACAGACCCACCAAAGCTCGAGACTGAACATTACTGGACAGACATATGGGAGAAGGAGGCATCGCAACAACAATACCCAGTGTATACAGAACCTGAGAGATGAACAGGATCCAGTAACCATCATGTTAGCAGACATCCAAGAAAGAGTCACAAGCATTAAGAACTGTACAGCTCCAGGCCCTAACATGGTCCAAGCCTACTCTCTGAAGAAGCCGGCTGCTCTCCATGAGTGCATCACAGCAAAAATGAACCAGCTGCTAATGGATGGGACCCACCCTAAATGGCTAATTGGAGGCAGGAGAGTCCTGATCCTTCCACTGTACAACATGGAAGCTCCTGTCAGGCATCATTGCAGCTAAGTAGGCACATGGCCCAATACATGAGCGTGGCCAAAAATGTTATTAGCAAGAACACTAGAGGAGCCAAGCACCAGCTGCTGGTGAAAGAAAACCTATGATTCAGTGGATCCTTAAATGAGGTTATATCACATCAACAGGACTCCAACAGCTTTCATCAAGAATTAAATGGGGCTGTAGAAGACAAACCTAGAGGCTAACTTCAGACCAATATCATGAGTCACCATCAAGTGTGGGATTTACCAAGGATATACCCTGTCCCTGCTTCAGTTCTGCATTGGCCTGAACCTCCTTAGTGAAATCACCAAGACTTGCTATGGATACCAGCTATAGAATGGAGCAAAACAAAAGCAGAGAGACTAGAATATTAGGCAGGTACAAGGGTGTGTAAATTCGGGAGCTATAAAGTGCAATGATGGACTCCGGCAGCACAGCTAAAAGAAAGAGGCAGAAGGAACATCAGCACTGTGTTGCCGGTCAAGTTGCCAGTCATTGTGTATGCAATGCCTGCTCTACCATGTCTGCAGAAATTACTGAAATGACATTTGCCTTACTTTTGTTTTAATTCAGCGTATTTCTGTTCTGAGACTTGTGCCTGCATCCTGTCCTTTTCCCCTGATGCTCATCATGTCACAGAATGGCAGACCCAATGTGGACGCAGTAAGGACCATTCATAGGAGTGCAATATTGGATGTGCCTCTCCGACATTAGTGAACAGGTGTGTGAGGAAAACAGCATGAGAAAAGAACATGGTCGACCAGCTGCTCAGGAGGGACTCCACTGGCTGGGGAAATAGCTGGAAATAGCCGGTTAGTCTGCCTGTTTGAAGACTTGCCAGTGTTCTTGGTCACACAAGAGGCAGATCAGCTTCTGGAGGACATTCCCCTGCCAGTGGAGGGAAAAACAGCCGTATGCCAGCCACCCCCTGCGGATGCCTTGATTGCAGGGTCCATGGGAGAAGACCTTGACATGCCCTGTCAGCCCTATTAGAAAAAGGAAAAAATCCAGAGCTGGAGCCAGGCACAGATTTACAAAGGTGCTTTGTCATTTCCTCATAGAACACATCCTAGCCAGTACAGTATAGAGTCCAACATACCAATGAAGTAGAATACTGTAGAAATACATGGTGCAAAAAACAGGGTGCATGAGTGCAAAAAACAAGGCAACAATAAATGCAATAACAAACAGGATCAATGGTCATTCTAAATATTTCACAAATAGGTGAGTCTTCAGTCAGCATTTGAAGATTGCAAGGGACTTTGCTGTCTAGACAGCCAGTGGAAGTGAGTTACACCATTTGGGAGCCAGACAAAACCTAAATAAAAATAATATATAATAATAATAATATAATAATAAACAAAATCCAATCAAAACCTTCTGCACATTCTTTGGTTAAAGTTTCTATATGAACAAAACCCTCCCTGAAGTCCTCTCAGTGTGTTAGCTCTGTATTGGGCACTGCCTACTTCTGTTTTTCACACTTCCTAAGATCCGATTCAGCCCTCAAAAAGATGCAAACTGTAACTGCAATAAGTGCACTGCATGTTGGAAATGAAGCATCATGTCAAATTAAAAAGAAAAATCTGGTTACCAAAAATGAAAAGAGGAAAAAACACAGGAGAGAGAGAGAGAGAAAAGGGCGACAATATGTCACCCTATTTTACATGTAAAGAGTGCAGGTAAAGTGTTTAAGCGGCTATTCATATTAAATGAGTTGTCAAGCAGCCTAAAGCTTCGCAGTCCTGCCTCCCCATCACCTCATCACTGACCTGTATCCCCATCACTTCATCACAGTCCTGCCTCCCCATCACCTCATCACAGTCCTGCCTCCCCATCACCTCATCACTGACCTGTATCCCCATCACATCATCACAGTCCTACCTCCCCATCACATCATCATAGTCCTGCCTCCCCATCACCTCATCACTGACCTGTATCCCCATCACTTCATCACAGTCCTGCCTCCCCATCACATCATCACAGTCCTGCCTCCCCATCACCTCATCACAGTCCTGCCTCCCCATCACATCATCACAGTCCTGCCTCCCCATCACCTCATCACAGTCCTGCCTCCCCATCACCTCATCACAGTCCTGCCTCCCCATCACCTCATCACTGTCCTGTATCCCCATCACATCATCATAGTCCTGCCTACCCATCACCTCATCACTGTCCTGTATCCCTGTCCTGTATCCCCATCACCTCATCACAGTCCTGTATCCCCATCACATCATCATAGTCCTGCCTCCCCATCATCTCATCACTGTCCTGTATCCCCATCACATCATCACAGTCCTGTATCCCTATCACACCATCACAGTCCTGTATCCCGATGACCTCATCACAGTCCTATTACTAACTTAAGGAGGAGGTGAGCAGCACTGTGCTTAACGACTCTGCAGTTGGCATAATTGCAGGATATTAGTGGGAATTTCTTTTTTAGTATTATTTTAAAAATCTTTACAATAAAAGGAATTTAAAATCAGCTTTGGTTACTTATGTTTGGGGTCATTTGTGACTGTGTAAAACATAAAACGTTTAGATATGTAATGAGTTTCTTTCCATGATTACCAGCAGAAGAGAACTGGTGTTTTCTGAATCAGGAAAGACCAAGAGTCAGAAGTGGAACTTTGTGCTTTAAGTCAAAGTAAATGTAATGTGTGTTGTATTTGTCTAGTAGAAAGAAAAGAACACAAGTATGTGTATGTTGGAGAGGAAGCAGTTGTGAAGAAAGACAACAAACGTACCCCCATTTTTACATTTGCACTGGAGGTTCTCTCTTTAGTCATCCTACAGGAAACGGAGACACACTCAAGGGGATTGAAATGGAAATATCACAGACCAACATCTCTGCATACATTTAAAACTACATTTAATTAAAGACTTTTCTCAGGAAGTAATATGCACAAGTGTCAGGAATGCTGGATGTCAGACAATATCAGGTTGGAGAACAAGTTTGCAAACATGGCCCTGAAGGTTTCTATTGCTTACAGAGGCTGTAGGGCAACTGACCCTGGTCATCTGCAGAGCAGGTGAAGTCCATTCATTTCACATGTGCAGGTGCTGAGACACAACAGACAAATAAAACAAATCTGAACAGGACTATTGCCTAAAATGACTGTTTCTTCACTACTTATGAAATATAAGGTTAATTTAGGAGTTTTATATGGAATCTCTTTAGTACATTCTTGTTTCTCTTGCTGCGGTTTTCGTTACAGACTCCATTCTCAAATATCCTTAGAGGTGCCATCGTTTAATACATTTTCTAGTTTATCTGATGAAACGAACCTAATAGAAAATTAACTCAATTCTCTAGTATTCTAGGGTGAAGTAAACGTCAGAAGTAATTTATTTAACCCATTGATCCAAGGTCCCCTATGCTCACCTGTCTGTTGTCCCACCTTGTTAACAACAGAGAGAAATAAACCTTCACAACAGATGTGTCTTAGGCTCCAGGGGGATTAGAGGCAGCCTGGCCAGCCTGGCACTTGTCCTGCCTCTTTGTTTTTTCCTCAGTCTTGCACACCCAGGGCACACGGTTGCACTGCAGCACCAGGGAGGGGGCAGGCGGAGCTGGGCACGCAGCTCTGCTCTCTACCTTATGTAAGCTCGCCCTCCTGATGAGCAGCGGTGTGTGGCAGCTCAGGTCATGCTGGTGGTGCCGGGTAGCTTCGACCTTGGAGTCACACTGGCGGCATTTTGGTAATATATTATTTGAAGTTTATCAATTGATATCCCACAATGTATATTAATACACATTCTCTGAGATTAAACTATACAGCATTCTCCTTATCTAGGCTAAACAACACATAAATAAAACAAATATTAAATAATTTGTATGTATACTTTCTTTAATATCCCCTTCATCGTCTCTGAATCTGAACAATTTAATTTAATGTATTTAAACTAATCTCGACACAATTAATTAAAAATATAATTAAAATTCCTATAAATTTAAAAGAGCTTCCTACAGCTCCTACTGCATATTAACTAATATATATATATATATATATATATATATAGTCTAAATGTTTCTACTAAAGAATGTTTCTGATTAATCATCTTACATAACGCATAATTTGTGTATATTATTTGTATTTTATTTTATTTGTACATTATTTTACAAAAAACCCCTTAGTTGATATCCAACTACTCTTCAGCAAACGTTTCTCACGGTAAGCTCCCATTCCCACTGATCGTGGTACGCCCCGCCACGTGCAGTGGGAGTTCCCTGTTGACTGTTCGGTGTGACGTGCGTCTTGTTTGTAACCACGCCCCCCTCGTTAGCACACACCTGCACCCAGTTCTTCGTTTATGTGTGTGTGTGTGTTTCGTGTGTTTCATTTACGTTAATGTTAGTGTTAGCGTTCATTGTTTACTGGTTGTACTCGTTGTGTGTGTGTCTGCCTGTCCCTGTGTTCTGCTGCAATGGTTCGTTACATATGAGTGCAGTTAACGTTGATTACTAATCTTTCGTGTTTAATAAATGTCTGTCTGGGACGAGAGAGGTCTGTGTGTCCTGCTCCTTGCCCTGCAGGATTCGGGCCGTCACACTTTTCTTAATCTATTCAATAGTCTCTTAAACTGATCAACACACAAATAACAATTTTAATTTGTTCACGAGCATGTGCGTAAATCATGATGGGGATGCTACATGTCACTACGGCTGAAAATCAGATTGTAACATTCCTAAATGGCTGTTTTTATGCCCACCACTTTTTGAAAGTGAAAATGTTAATGTTTCATCTACAAGCAATCTTTCCTTCATTTATTAAATAATTTAAGTAACATGCATGTATTAGTCATCGTGTTTCTAATGACAGAATCTGAAAACGTTCATAATTATAATCTGAAAACTTTTATAATTTCACACAATGTCAGAACGCAGCGCAACTGATATTTCGTGAAACGAATTTTTTTTTAATCAAAATAGAAAAGTTGTATTACAAATATATTTTCCACTACAGTGCTGATACATTTCGACGCCGACAAGTTTTGTGGACCTTCTTCCTTTTAGACCAAGCGCTGATTTCAGTGAAGGCGCGTGCCATCGATGACGAAAGGAACGCGAATTTAAGGGACATCTGAAATGAATCCAAAATCCAGCACTTTTCAAAGCAAAATTAAGCTTTTAATATAAAGACATTAAAGTCGCAATCAAAGCGAAACATAGAAAGAAATTATTTCCTTTATGCACTCTTTTCATATAGACGTTTCCCGGTTTGCATTAGAGAGAATATTTAGGCCTATCTTTGATATCGGAGAAATGTATAACTGACAATAATCCAATTTAACCACAGGAAAATGTGAAATAACAATTGTTGAATATACTTGTAGTTTGTATTTTGGTTTGTCCAGTTTGCGCACTTTGTCCAAATGGTAACCATGACGCCAGATGAGCCTTTTTAAATATCTGCTTCAGTGACGTCACAAACACCAGGTGTGACGACATATACACGGCTGTCTCATTTTAGCATTACTAAAATGTACTACTGGACTGTGTATTACTGGACCTTGTGATTGATAATTAGTGTAAGTTAAAATATCTTATTTCCTCTCAAGCACAGAGGTTGTTTTGCCATAAAGCTCCTGTGTTCTGTTAATATATTAATATATTAGGCGTATCCAGCTATGGAACTGTTCATCTTATTTGTTTTTGATGCATTTTGTCAATGTATAAACCATGATTACTGTGAACGTGTATTAAATGTCTTGTATTTGTAATAATAATGGAACGTTTTGCCCCTTCAGTCCCTTAACAATATCACATCATTTGAGCTCCGTTCACTTTTTTATGTGGCCCGTTGTAAGAACCCACTTGTGAATCTCCACATGGTGACAAACCTGCAAGTAACATTTTCTTCCTCATCTCCCTGATGCTTTTTGTTTCATCTTGCTAGCTAATATTATTATTATTATTATTATTATTATTATTATTATTATTATTATTAACATCTATATAGCACCTGTCTCAGACTCAAGGACGCTTTACAGGCAGGTATCAGCTGTTATAGTCACTCACATGCCAATGATTAGTTAACATGCTACCTTAAACTTCACCCTAGATTATTTTGGTGTTTTTTCTCCTCCCGTAATGGTACATTGGAAATGATCAGATTTCTATCGAGTATCTAACTAGCTAGGTTAGCTAGCTAAAGCTTGCTATGATACAAAAGTCAGCATCGCTGGCTAAAGCAATGTCTTCATAAAGGCCCATTTCATGTGAACTTGTTTCTTTCTTTTTTTTAATTAAATCTGGCAGACAACCTTAATAATCATGGCTTTTACACTTTGACCAGGTGGCTAAATTTACTAGGTAAGCTAGCTACCCTGAATCATCAAGAATTGATTCGGAAAACAATCAGAAGAGATTAGTCATTTCATTTTGATTGGAACATGTCAGAAAAAAATAGCCAAGTAGAATAGATAGCTAGGTTAGGTAGGTAAACCCACTCAAAGTAGCTAACCTTAGCTAAATATTGGTCATAATGCACTCTTAACTAGTTACACTAGCTAGCAGCTGTGATAAACAAATATTGACAATCATAGATTTAATAGATTTTAGATTCTTTAAAGCAACTATTCTATATTTGACATCTTTGTATGTTCTGGGTCTTCATTTTTACATATGCAGAGCACTAGCGCAGTGAGGAACAAGGTGCATCAAAACTTCTGGTTGTTTAACCTGCCAAGGTTTTAGGATTTGACTTTTAAGACAAGCAAAAATTTTGATGCAGACGAAAGAGGCATGTCTTGCTTTGGAGAGGCAAATTCTTGCTCTTTTAGAAGTATTTCTTGTATATTATTGGTATTACAGCTTTTTTGATGTACAGCAATGACAAAGACCTATTAATGAATACCCAGCTAGAATTTGCTTTAAAATGTGATTGGCTTTGAATAAGAGCACCTGCCAAATGCTGTAAAGGTTAAGATGTTCTTGGATTGTATCCTGGACACTGATGTAAACTGTCTAAAAATGTATCAGGATATTCTGCTTTGTTCAGTATTGAAGTGTCTGCAAATTGTTTTTAACTTATTAGCTGTCCAAAAAAATAAACAAAAATAAAAAATGGAAAAACATACTGCAGCATGTAGGAACATCTTTAATGGGTATGTTAGTATTTATTCCAGCTCTGAATCCACATATTTAACCAAGCATGGATAACTGTATAAAGGAAAGCATTGCAGAACAGACTGAAAACTGTCAAAATATGCCAACTTTCAGGCAAGCTGGCGGAAGTGAAACTGTCACATACAGTGATGCAGTGAACCAGTGGATGATGCCAGAAAGAGTTAGGCAACTGGAATTAAAAAATGTCTACAAAAATGAATGTAAAACTTCATATTTGAAGCTTTGAAAAGCTAATACGATTGAAGACAGCTCCATATGGTACGGTTTTGATTATCACGGACTAAAATAAACCTAATTTTAAAACCGAACCTAAAATAAACCTAAGTTATCAGGAGACATTTTCTGTTTGGAGAGAAAAAAGTGCCTCTTTTGAATAAATAAGATTAAATTAGATAGAAAAGGGACTCACTGTATACACCAAAAATGGAATAATTATACATTTGAATGCAAAGAGAGAAAAAAGTGAAGGTGTCCTAATAAATCCTCACTGGCTGCACAGATCAGGATTCTCAGAACTGGGGCGAGAACGTTTTGGGTGCAGCCCCACACCTGTAAGTGCACCACGGTCTGCTCCTTTTGTGAAGTACAGCCTTGGAATAAGTTCACTGCGTGTGCTCCTGATATCTACATGCACAACAGCCTCACGTGGTCTGAGCAAGGTGGGTCACGCGTATGTAAGTGCATCATACAAGGATGTTGTAAGGAATCGTCAGGACACAGGTAAGTGTGGATCCAAATGCAAGAGTTTATTTTCAGTACAGGCAGGAAGGACTTGTGAGGCAAAATAGAAGGGTAGTCGTAAACAGGAGGGGAATGGTGAAGGGGAGAGTCGAGGGCAGTCCAAGTCCAAACCAGAAGGTAGAAACCGAGGTTGTGTAAGGGGCTAAGAGTGAGGTGGTGTTTAGGGGGAAAGCAACAGAAACAAGAAACGCTCGGTATGCATGAGAATAAAATACTTCGCGAGGATACTATGGGAAAAGGGAGGTTATAAAAGAAACTAAAATGAGAGACTGGTGTAATTAATCAGTAATCAGGCGACAGTGATCTACGTTTGGGCAGAGAAAGGCTTGTGGGTACGACTGACGCCGTTACAGATATACAAAAAGATTAGCCCTTGTATGCCTCGGTTGTGGTTCTCTTCAAAACTGTACTATTACTGAACCAATTATATCTTAAATGACATTTTATAGCATTACTAACTGTGTTGTGAAGTGTCCTGGTGAATTTCTTCCTAAATCAATGCTCATTACATATCTGAAAGTAAGACGATGAGTTTCTGAATTTCTTTGGCTCGCAGCATGCTGTCTAGCTTTGAGGATCTTTTGGTCTACTTCACTTTGTCTCGCAGGTCCTATTTATTTTCTCATTAATAATAAAAACCTTCATTTAAAAACTGCATTTTGTGTTTTAAATATTGGACAAAGATAACACAAGTAAATTTGTTTAATGATTTGTCACAAGTGGCATGAAGCAGGCCAAATGACATGAGGCCTGTTTCCATAATACAATGCTTTGAAATGAATGCAGCATTACAGCATTGGGAAAACCAACCACAACAACTGACCATAATCACCAAGACCACATGGGAGACTATTGAAATTATAACCTGAACAATAAGGGAGACTCTTGAAATTATAACCTGAACAATAAGGGGGACTCTTAATTAAAACATGTTGACAAATGGCAACTAAAATATTTAAACTATTCAAAGATGCTCCAGACAAAATGTCCGTTTTTTCCATGAGCTAACACAAAAGTATTTAACGTGCATTAAATCACATCACAGGATCTCACAGTAATATTTAAATAAACATCTTTACATTACATTTACAGTACTGGGCAGATCCTCTTATAGTGACTGATACATATTCATCAGTATGACAGCATGTGTGCTCTCTGAGGATCAAATCTTACTGTACCTGCTCTACCAGGTGAGCTTCAGCAGAGCTAATGTGATAAAACTCTGATCATGCATGACTGAACATACACTGATCTTTGACCCCTGAATGGGACAGAGAAAAGCAGTGCAGATACGTTTGTGTGTGTGTAAAAGAGAACGAAATAATTTATCATCTCTCAGACTCTCATGGTTATTATTGGGAGATCACCTCTGCTCTTCATCTGAGTGGTTTAGTCCATTCATATTAACTCCTCTGTTGTCATGGTTACTGTTCCATTCACTGTACTTCCTTTCTAGAGCTCCTGAATTTTTTTCCTCAGCTGCACAATCACCAGCACTGCTGCCACAAGCCCCGCCCCCGTCAGAGCCAGGAGCACCGTCAACACCGTCACTGTGGAGCTCTGATCTGGACATGGCTGGACGTCTGCAACAGACAGACATAAAAATGGTCAGAAATTATGAACAACTCTTTAAACAGTACAGAGTTATAATCATATGTGTATATACCAGAGTGGTCACTGTGATGGGATTGTGGGACAGGGGCAGTTCAGCTCCAGTTCCTGACAAAAAGATCTCAACAGCATCACGATCTTAACAAGTGGATACGCATAATGTTTCACCAGTTACTATAGTAACCACTTCTACAGATTTGTGTGTGTTCTCTGGTGAGCTCAGCACCTCCCACCTCCATATCAGTATCCAATCAAATTCAATCAGGAAGTAACTAGTACAGTGATGGAGAACTGTTTAGAAATCAAACTAAAACAAATCTGGATCTTGTAGAGAGATATTGTTGTAAATGTAGAATAGAAACATACTGAGAGTTCAAAGTGAATGAACCAGTGGAGAGAATGAGCTACACAAAGGGGGGGGGGGGGGGTACATAACAACAACAACAACAACAACAACAACCACCACCACCACCACCACCACCACCCTGATCACCACCTGTGCTCCGTCATAACTATGATCACTGCTGAAGCTCCAGTCTGTCATATTAACACACAGCATAATTACTGCACCATCACTGACTACATTTACTTATTAACACACAGCATAATTACTGCACCATCACTGACTACATTTACTTATTAACACACAGCATAATTACTGCACCATCACTGACTACATTTACATATTAACACACAGCATAATTACTGCACCATCACTGACTACATTTACATATTAACACACAGCATAATTACTACAGTGAACAGTGTTATTGAGGGTGAAGTATTTGTTGACTTATTGAGGGTCGTATGTAGAGGGATTGAGCTCCAGGACAAGGCCAAACTAAAAAAAAACAACCAACCAAACAAACAAGCCATACTAGAAATAAAAATTATTATTATTATTAGTTGGTTACATTTATTTAGCACCTTTTTCAAATTCAAGGACACTTTACAGGCAGAAATCAGCTTTAACACTCAAATCACTCACAGACAGATGAGAAGCAGCAGCAAATTTACACACAGTGTTCTCTCTATCAGAAACTACAGACTCCTGGGGGACTGAACCAGGTGTAGGGGAAGGGGAGGAGGTTCAGACCAAGACAGAGCACCAACCATCACTGAACACACACACACACACACACACACACACACACACACACACACACACAGAGCACCAACCATCACTGAACATAAACACACACACACACACACAGAGCACCAACCATCACTGAACATACACACACACACACACAGAGCACCAACCATCACTGAACATAAACACACACACACACACACACACACAGAGCACCAACCATCACTGGACATACACACACACACACACACACACACACACAGAGCACCAACCATCACTGAACATAAACACACACACACACACACACACACACACACACACACACACACACACATCTATATTCATACACAATTCATATTGATACAGGACAGTTTTAGAGTATCCAGTCATCCTAACCTCCATGTTTTTGGGAGGTTCCCTCTGGGGTCCTACACAGACACTGGGAGAACACGGAAACTCTACGCAGATAGGGACTCAGATGCAAACATGCCAACCACCAAGCCCTGCTGCCCAAAACAACCAACTGTCCCAACTGAACACAAACAAAATTAAGTACAATAACCCTCCCTACTCCCAAAAACAAACAAACAGAGGTAAAGAACTGAGCAAATAAAAAAGGTGTCAAACTTCCCAACTACGATTCACACAGGACTACTACAATACACTATACACAGAATAATATTTACAACAGTGAACACGTCCAGAAAAAGGGGAAGCAATAAGTCAGAATGATTTAACAAACAGAGGCCCAAAACCACAACAATCGGCAAACAACGCTCACTGAACAAACACAAGCAGCCACAGCAGCAGTGGATATGAATCGCAGCCTGTTGCTTCTTCCCGGGCTTCCCCTTATGCGTGCGGTAGAATGAGGCAGCAGCCCAGGACAATTCCAGCACAGGACAGAAGACTTGATCAGGTGGAGGAGGAGCATCATGAAGGGGAGGAGCCATAGGATGTAAGATAAATGTAAACAAACACAAATAACCCTACCCATAACGCAAACAGGGTTGTAACACCTTCAAATACCAACACTTCAATTTTTCTGACTCATCACTCAATAACTCATGATTGTTTTGGTATGAGTAAGCAGGTATCACACCAAGTGCCGTAAAACATCAGTGGCTGGATCCAAGAGTGTCCATGTGAGAATCCACCACAAAGAGTCCAGTGAAAATCAACCAGGTCCACATGCTCTATTGGGGATATGCTTAATAAATAGGACCTCAACTAAGACCAAGACCTCAAACTATGACACTCAGTTCATGCTGTTGACATGATCCTAGCATTCATAGTCAAACTAATACTGAAGCACTGATGTGCATGTAAACATAGTTACTGATACTATGCACAACCCCCTCCCCAACATAGTAATTCTAGGCAACATTAAAATCACAGTAACCACACTTACCTTCCACAGTATCTGTGTATGTCTGTATAATCTCTTCATTCTTAGTGTCTCTGATGCTGTAAACTCCACTATCAGATGGTGTGGTTCCTTGCAGCTCCACAGCAGAGATGAGCGACACTCTCCGAGTGTATTCAGGTTTACACTTCAGTGAGTGTCCAGCCACTGTACAGATCTGTCCACTAGAGGGAGCAGCTGCACCTTTGCTGTTATAAATCACCTCCACTGACTCTGATATGAGCAAATCCAGCACCAGAGGTTCACCAGGCTTAATCTGAATTGAGGAATTCTGGGCTGTGGAAAAAAACAATTAGAAACTTCAATGTAATATACAACTGATTTGACCATGTAACCTCAGAATTACAAATCTGATATAAACATTTAAACATTACATACAAGCTCCTTCTGTTTTTCCCCACATATCTGATATTTGAAGTTTACAATTCTATGATCTACTTTATTTACCACAGATAAATAAAATTCTCTCTGTCTACATAAATAATGGTTTAGTAACAATAACTAGGTAATCCATGAGGACACTTACCCTCTATCTGTAGACTCACATCACAGATGTCTTTCCCATTACAGCTGCAGGTGTACCAGGTCTTCTTAGTGTAATCGGCATCAGTGATGGTGAGGGAGAGATCTCCCTTCAGGTACTGATCATGGGACATGTGAAATCCCTCCCCTGACTGGCAGGATGTCTGGTTACACTGAGCCAGAATGTCAAGTTGTTTATAGGACACAGTCCATGTGACCAGACCAGAACACGTCTGAGTGCAGGGGAGAGTAGCAGCATCATGAAGATTCACCTTTACTGAAGGAAAAGAGCCTGAAAGAGACATTAAGAAAAGAGTTTAAAACGTTATGAAAGTTTATGAACTCTTTAGAAGTTTCGATATTTCTGCATATATATGAACTAAAACTTCAGATTGTCAAACAAGTCCTGAAAGTGGATAAAGACAAACAAATCAAACAAAAATATTAGACTGTCATTTATTTATAGAGGAAAATGACCCAATGTTTCCTATCAATGCAATAAATATCAACTTGTAAAAATATTTATTGTTCTTTAGAATGTTAATTTATTTTTTGTCATATCCATGCATGATACAGCATATATAATACATCCCACACTAAAATAATTCCCTACACAACTGAACCACAGTCCCTCAGTGGCTTTTAATGAAAGCAATACAGATCTGATATTTTATCAGGCAACATTCAAATGCAAGATATCAGTATCAGATCAGCAGAGAAAAACTGGTATCATGCTCTCTCTATAAATAAAGTAAAACTAAAAATATCAACCCATTCAGTCAGGCTACTTAAATATTCTTGGATACTCAAACATGCATTTCTATGTAAGAGCAGAACTGACTGATACTGCTCATTAGTACGGCTGCAGGGACATCTGTGCCTTCTATGTCTGTGTCTACATGACCATTCTGGTGAGCTTTTAATTAAAGGGTTCTGAAATGCAAGTCTATTAGCAAAATGACAGGGAATCTGTCCAATTAAATTCATGAATTAAATAATTTTGACTCTGGGGGTGGGCCTATAGCAGCCTGGCCCTTCTCCGTGTTCTCCGTGTTATTAATAAAACACTACTGTCTATGTACATGCTACCTTAGCCAGCTGACTCTCAATTTTATGTAATATAAAGATGATTAAATAATACATAAAGGTCAAGCAAGTCCAATAGTTCAGTTAACACACCAAAATCAAAGATGAAATTCTGATGACCTAAGAGAACCTGTTTTGACCATTTACCTGCTATGACTGTCAGCAGCTGTAACAGCAAAACAAAGTGACATCTGCTGCAGAATAGCATGACTGAGGAGACAAAAGAGAACCAGTCAGTACTGTACAGAGGAGACAGGAGAACCCAGTCAGTACTGTACAGAGGAGACAGGAGAACCCAGTCAGTACTGCACAGAGGAGGCAGAAGAACCCAGTCAGTACTGTACAGAGGAGACAGAAGGACCCAGTCAGTACTGTACAGAGGAGGCAGGGGGAACCCAGTCAGTACTGTACAGAGGAGACAGGAGGACCCAGTCAGTACTGTACAGAGGAGACAGGAGGACCCAGTCAGTACTGTACAGAGGAGACAGGAGAACCCAGTCAGTACTGTACAGAGGAGACAGAAGGACCCAGTCAGTACTGTACAGAGGAGACAGGAGAACCCAGTCAGTACTGTACAGGTAGGAGCAGCTGAGTAAATCTCACAGTGATCACTATTAGGAAAAAAGTCACTTATTTACAGTACCCTGATTACACCACCTGCCATAAAAGAAACAGGACTAAAGCACCATCTATCCCACAGTAGAAACAGGACTAAACCCTACTACACCTCAGCAGCACAGTAATCCTCCTTTACCAGAGGGGGTTAGTCCAGGGTCCAGAACATCACAGTCCTGCCTGCCAGTACATTGTGTCACTGTTCAGTTCCCTTATTTGCAGCAGTCATGCTGTGTTTGATATTTCTGGCAACACTAAACTACTCATCAGACGGGACTAATTTTCCAGTCATGTATGTAAAGCAACTTTACCACAAGACCTCTAGAGTGTATGACAGACTCACACACAGGATCAGAAACCTCAGCATAAATTACAGACATGTCAGTGGCTACTGGATTTACGTGTTACCATCTCACTAAAACATCCACGTGTGATACGTAGCTTTCGTTGAAAGAAACCAGTAAATATTTTTCACATATCTGCACAGAATTACATACGTGTAGGGGAATTTACTTAAAACTTCTGAAAGGTCATTTGCCTCCTTAAGAACTTCCGTGATTGGAGAAAAAAGCGCCAAAACTTAACAACCCCCGAAATTACAGAAAACCGCCATTTACAGCAGGAAATTAAACTTGAAACTTGAAACATGAAACTTGAAAAAGGTGCAAGAATTTTTGCAGACGCTGCAGTAGGTAAAATGACTGACATGGCGAGAGTAAAATCACTAAAGAACGAGGGAAATTATTACATTACCGCACCTGGCCATGTCAAATGAATCCTGTCTGAATATTCTTAACACACATGAGGTTCTTAATCCGGTTCTGGGGACCCACCGCCCTGCACAGTTTCCCATCTGATCCAGCTCATGAAAGACTTCATGACCCAGAACACCTGAAACTCTCCGCCTGTGGATGCACTGTTACCAGTCTTAAATGTACGTGGCAAACACGGAAATAAACCTGAAACAGTTTTTCTTTGGGCTGATAAGATGTTCCTGGCGACATGCGGAATCAATTAGTCTGTAATGCACCTATAAAACAGGAGAATTGTAACGGTCAGTAATTTGCGGACTGTCCCCTTAAGTTACGTTTACGTAAAAGGCGTGTGCACGTAGGCCACGCGGAAGAGTTGGTTTTGTACTGTGCGTGACGGACGTTGCTGGACCCAGATCTTCATTTATCGTTATTTACTTCTTTTGTAACGCGTTATGAGCCGTGGATGTTTTTACAACTCATGTATGAGCTGTCTACAATACTCCAGGAGCGAGCCTGTGTCACGTGGTGAATAATCCAGCAAGTTTACTACTAAACTGAGTGATTCTGCTCCGCATCTCCTCCACGTGCTTCACACGCTTCTCTCTACCAGTTCCAAAGATCTGCTCATCTGGGTTGGAGTATAATTTAAACAGGACTAACTCCAAGCGTTACAGTATGTACTAAAGTAGACAGTTACTGTAGGTGCAAGGCAGGTGTTCTTAATAAAGTGACCGGTGAGTTTATGTAGCAACATTCGTACTTGGGCTGTTTATCTAACGACCTCGGAAATATTGTTCCGGAGAAAAATGTGATTTAAAAAGTAGAGGTAGTGATACCCACTGGTTAAGTACAGAATGAGACAGTGTTTTTCAATATTATTATTATTATTATTAAGAATATTTTGAATATTATTATTTAATAGCAATAAAGGTTTGTACGCCACATGGACATGACCTCCTACCAAACGCATTTACTGAGGTAACTGCACGCAGGAGACACACAGTCCATCTACTGAACTGCAGCATAAGAAGGCAGAACAGCACGCGGAGGGAACAAAGCGCACAGCTACTATCGCTCAGTGCACGAGCTAAAGTCCCTAAATGAACACATGAACCCGTTCAACAGTCCGCGAGACCAACCAGAGTTCTTAGCAGACATGCAAACTTTAAAACAGCTGCACTAAACATTACATATTAACTTATTATCTATGTAGCTGGCTAGTTGCGTTCATAAATCAGACTTTCTGACAGCTAGCGCGCATATTTGGACGGTAATCAGAAGTAAATCGACATACAAACACTTTTAAACTCACCGCTAAATGTCACACTTGAACCTCGCGCTTCAGAAATGAAACCAATGGATTTGTGCTCGTGCTTGATTCATTCTAGAGTGACCACAGAGCCGGAAATAGAAAAAGCGTTTTGAAGCTTGAACACTTTTAACTTTTACCATCAAATAAGGTAGAGTATTTTATAAAAGCACTATTATAATAATAATTATAATTCTTTAATTTCTAAAGTCATAAATTGATGGCATTTTATCAGTTTTGTTTAATGATAAGCTGTTCACAATTTAGAACTTCAATTTAAAATATATAAAATATTTTTGCTCTTAAATGTGACTTAGTAAGATGTGTTCTGGGTGCATTCTAAATGTATTCTGAATAAATTACTGTTTTATGTATTGTAATAGAATACATCACATTATTCAACCATCAAAGTATTCTGCCAAACCCTGGATGTATGTACCCAAATCAGCAATGAGATTTTAATGACATGCACAACAGTCCATTTGGTTTTATTAGTTGCTTTTATTGAAACAACAAATGTCATGCTTTTCGATGCAACAGAACAGTTTTAAAAGCTGGAAATAAATACATAGATAACTAACAAACTACCTAAATAAATACTACTATATAGTAGTATTAATACGTACTACATATGTAATGATGAGATACAGGATGAGGTCTGTACTACATATGTAATGATGATGAGATACAGGATGAGGTCTGTACTACATACGTAATGATGATGAGATACAGGATGAGGTCTGTACTACATACGTAATGATGAGATACAGGATGAGGTCTGTACTACATACGTAATGATGAGATACAGGATGAGGTCTGTACTACATACGTAATGATGAGATACAGGATGAGGTCTGTACTACATATGTAATGATGAGATACAGGATGAGGTCTACTACATATGTAATGATGAGATACAGGATGAGGTCTGTACTACATATGTAATGATGAGATACAGGATGAGGTCTGTACTACATATGTAGTGATGATGAGATACAGGATGAGGTCTGTACTACATATGTAATGATGAGATACAGGATGAGGTCTGTACTACATATGTAATGATGAGATACAGGATGAGGTCTGTACTACATACGTAATGATGAGATACAGGATGAGGTCTGTACTACATATGTAATGATGAGATACAGGATGAGGTCTGTACTACATATATAATGATGAGATACAGGATGAGGTCTGTACTACATATGTAATGATGAGATACAGGATGAGGTCTGTACTACATATGTAGTGATGATGAGATACAGGATGAGGTCTGTACTACATATGTAAGCTGCGTCACATCCCAGTGTGCTTCAACGAGGGTGAAAAGACTGATGATGATGATGGTGATGATGATGGAATATTGGAGCACTGTGTTGTAGAGTAAATGTCTTTCAACAAACATTTTAGGTATAAACGTCAGTGCCTTCAGTGTCCTACTTTGGAACACTCTTCCTATATGACTGAATAATTATATGTTCCTGTAGGCCTGAGTAACTTTTACTCTCTATGTTCCTGCATGTTTGAGTAATTATTATTGCACTGTATATTCCTGCATATCTGAGTAATTATTATTATTATTATTACTCTGCATTGTCACGGTTGTCCCCTCCCTGTCATCTCGGTCACTTTAGCAATCCTGTCAAGCTCTGTTTTGGCTTTCCAACTTGGTTTTCTTTCCATGAGCTTCTTTGTTTTGATTTTTCTGTTACTCCCCCTTGTCTGGTTGTTCTGCCTCTTTTCTCCTGTTTCTAGTTGTTCCTTGTTAATTCGTGTATATGTTCCTTGTTAACTCGTGTGTATATTCCTTGTTAACTTGTGTATATATTTCTAGTGTCTCTCCAGTCTTGTCGCTGGTTATTGTTCACTCAGCCTGTGTTTATTGTACTAAGCCTCCATTTATACTAAGGTCCTTCTTCATTTCATGTTGTTGCCTTGTAACCTGTTCCCAGTTGTGTTTCTGTCAGTGTATTGGTTCTATCGTGTTTAGCTTTCATTTTCTTTATCTTTTGTGGGTCTGTCCGTCTCAATATGTTGACTCATTCCACTGACCCTGATTTTCTGTTCCAGTGTGTTCCAGAGAGCTTGCGTCCTCTCATTGGCCTGTTCCAATATTCTCCAAAACGCCGCAGAGCACCATTGGTCTGTTCCAACGTGCTTCTCCAATTTTTATTGGCTCTCCCGTTGCTGTCCCAGCATCCTGCCACACTTCTGACTTAAAGCATTCGGTAAGTGAAGCCAGGCTCCCTTTTTTACATTTTCCCTTCAATTTGTTGCGCTCAATTTATTTCTATGGCTTTTATTCCCCATCTCGGTACGTCCAGACTTTACTGTAAAAGTGAGATTTAATGGGCAAAGTTAGTGGCCAGACCGACAGACCGAGCTAACTAGCTGCTCGTTAACCTGTCTGTGTCGGACACAGTGCAAGTTTTCTCTCAGACATCTTGGTTATCAGTTGTGGGTGAATGAATGAATGAAGTTAATGAAGTCCTTTCCACTTCATCTGAAGTTAACATTTGCGGTACAATGACCTGTGCTACTGAAAATGACTGATTGTTATTTCAAACAACAATTAAATAGCACTTAAGCTTCACTAGCTGGGGATACAGAGTTATCTGGTTAACTGCAAAGAAGCTCCGTTTATCAAAGTCCATTTTCAAACACATGTTATTAACATAGTCCTGAGTAATGTACATTAATGCTGATTTAAAAAATGTTTAGGCATCAATTTTAGCATTAATTTTGGTTTGTTTCTCTTGATCCCTTAGAATGTTTTCCAAACTGGCATCTCCATATTCCAGGCCAGCGCCTGTGAGGGTGAGGTGAGTGGCTACATATACAGCTGAGAGAGCAGAGACATACAAATTAGTGGAAGGTGTGCTGGTTAAGTCCACCAAGAGGGTTGCTACTTGTGCTCGCTCTGACGGGGAGCATTTTGTAGTGGCCCATTTAAAAAAAAAAAAGATGATTGTCATCGAATTGGTTGTCTTATTTCAATGGCTACAATTTATCAGAAAAATACGGCAGCTCTAAAATGTATTTCAGTCCATCCACAGGAGTGTTTATAACAGATGAGGTCACAGTATCTTCAGATCTGGAAGTATAATGCTGCAATGCTGTCTGTCCTCCCTCCCCAACCTATAAAGACCTTCCTGACTGGAAAGCAGACTAGTGTGCACTCTCAGGGAGGATTGTCAGTGTAAGTATTATTTGTAAAAATATTAGCCTAATTAAATATATGCTATGACCCTTAGTGTCATAAGAGATACAATTACCCTTAATCTTAATCTGCACATATCTTATACCGACCATAACAAACCATTACTGAAATGACAAACATGACACTTGTTTTTAAGCTCTAAACTCGATTGACTGTTTTTGTTTTTTTAATTAAGTGTCATTTGTTGTATTTACTGATCTGTGAATCATTCGGGTCATTAATCATGAGAGGGTTTAAAAGGATTTATTACTATCAACATAGTACTAGACACATTTCTGGAGGCACCGCGCTAACTTGCATTGATCTAACACGAAATTTCTGAGATGTGCTCCCTCTGAATGATTTCATTAGGGCGCCTTTAGGCAGAGGTTACACGCGGTTTTAATTTTTGAAACATTTTGAATCAAGTTTCAGGACGGAAAAAGTATCCATCTGCATAGATAATAAATTAATATGTAATATTTCGTGAAGCTGCCAGGAACGGCAAGGGTGATGCTTTCTATAAGGTAACAGTTAATATAAAATATTAATAGATACACTTGATCATCTTACTGAACTGGGCGGCTGAACCTGAGCTTACGCGACAATCGGCGACCTGCCTCCAAACGTCTCTCCGTGTCCGTGTCTCCGCCTCGGCCGCTGTACTCGAACAGAAAGCTGAAGTCAAACTCGGGTTCCCATTTCGGGTCGGCGTGGCTTAGACTGCGTGGATACGGCTGCCTATCCTCTGCTCGGAGAGGAACAGGGGCGCTCGCATCCTGCGCAGTCACAGCGCACCTCTTAACTTTCACGTGAAAAAACAAATAAACCGCACACTCACACACGCGCGCGCGCTTGCTTCCTTCCTTCTCTGCCTGCCGGTCCACGTGCGTCAGTTTACAGAAGGAAAGCTGTTTGTTTGTTTACATTTATCCGCAAGCATACATGCCTGCCTGAGTTGAAACGGATTGGCCTGCCACTTGTGTGTCTTGGTGAATTGTAGGTTGAAAGAACCATAAAGGGAAAGAGAAGGGTTTGGAGTAGAAAAAAACTTTGACATTTCAAGTTCCAACATCTCTAGCGGTTAGTTTAAAAGTGTTTATATATTCTGACAGCGCTAGCTCAGGACTCAGCAAGATAGGACGGAAAAAGTATCTGGAAAGATAATAAGTAAATATGTAATATTTAGTGCAGCTGTTTTAAAGTGTGCATGTCTGCTAAGAACTCTGGTTGGTCTCGCGGACTGTTGAACGGGTTCATGTGTTCATTGAGGGACTTTAGCTCGTGCACTGAGCGATAGTAGCTGTGCGCTTTGTTCCCTCCGCGTGCTGTTCTGTCTTCTTATGCTGCAGTTCAGTAGATGGACTGTGTGTCTCCTGCGTGCAGTTACCTCAGAGTAAATGCGTTTGGTAGGAGATAATGTCCATGTGGCGTACAAACCTTTATTGCTATTAAATAATAATATTCAAAAAACACTGTCACACTCTGTACTTAGCCAGTGGGTTTCACAACCTCTATTTTTTATCCCACATTTGTCTCCACAATAATATTTGCGAGGTCGTTAGATAAACAGCCCAAGTACGAATGTTGCTACAAAAACTCAGCGGTCACTTTATTAAGAACACCTGCCTTGCACATACAGTAACTGTCTACTTTAGTACATACTGTAACGCTTGGAGTTAGTCCTGTTTAAATTATACTCCAACCCAGATTAGCAGATCTTTGGAACTGGTAGAGAGAATCTTGGAGGAAACGTGGAGGAGATGCGGACCAGAATCAGTTTAGTAGTAAACTTGCTGGTTTATTCACCACGTGGCACAGGATCGCTCCTGGAGTATTGTAGACAGCTCATACATGAGTTGTAAAAACATCCACAGCTCATAACGCGTTACTAAAGAAGTAAATAACGATAAATGAAGAGCTGGGTCCAGCAACGTCCGTCACGCACAGTACAAAGCAACTCTTCCGCGTGGCCTACGTGCACACTCCTTTTACGTAAACGTAACTTAAGGGGACAGTCCGCAAATTACTGACCGTTACAATACTCCTGTTTTATAGGTGCATTACAGACTAATTGATTCTGCATGTTGCCAGGAACAGTTTATCAGCCCAAAGAAAAACTGTTTCGGGTTTATTTCCGTGTTTGTCATGAACATTTAAGGCTGGTAACAGTGCATCCACTGGCGGACAGCTTCAGGTTTTCTGGGTCATCAAGTCTTTCATGAGCTGGATCAGTTGGGAAACTGTACAGGGCGGTGGGTCCGCAGAACCAGGGTTCAGAACCTCATGTGTGTTAAGAATATTCAGACAGGATTCATTTGACATGGCAAGGTGTGGTAATGTAATTATTTTCTGCGTTCCTCAGTGATTTTACTCTCGCCATGTCAGTCATTTTACCTACTGCAGCGTCAGCAAGAATTCTTGCGCCTTTTTCCTGCTATAAACGGCTATTTGCTGTAATCTCAGGGGTTTTTAATCCCGGGCGACTATCCAGGGTTCACATATCAGAGTTTGGGCGCTTTTTTCTCCAGTCACGGAAGTTCTCGAGTGGGCAAATGACTTCTCAGAGGTTTTAAGTACATTTCCCTAACCTGCTAATGTTCAAACCCAAGTCATTATTACTATAAGCAGTTTCATTAAATGCCAGAATTTGTGCAGAAGATGTCTGAAATATTCTGTGGTTTCTTTCAACTAAAGCTGCGTTTCACACGTGGATGTTTTAGTGAGACGGTAATACATAAATTCAGTAGCCACTGACGTCTGTAATTTATCCCGAGGTTTCTGATCCTGTGTGAGTCTGTCATACACTCTAGAGGTCTTGTGGTAAAGTTGCTTTATGTACACGACTGGAAAATGAGTCCCGTTTGATTAGTACTTTAGTGTTGCCGGAAATATCAAACACAGCATGACTGCTGGGAATAAGGGAGCTGAACAGTGACGCAACGTACTGGCAGGCAGGACTGTGATGTTCTGGACCCTGGACTAACCCCCTCTGGTAAAGGAGGATTACTGTGCTGCTGAGGTGTAGTGGGGTTTAGTCCCATTTCTACTGTGGGATAGATGGTGCCTTAGTCCTGTTTCTTTTATGGCAGGGGGTATAATCAGGGTACTGTAAATAAGTGACTTTTTAACTAATAGTGATCACTCTGAGATTTACTCAGCTGCTTCTACCTGTACAGTACTGACTGGGTTCTCCTGTCTCCTCTGTACAGTACTGACTGGGTGCTCCTGTCTCCTCTGTACAGTACTGATTGGGTGCTCCTGTCTCCTCTGTACAGTACTGACTGGGTCCTCCTGTCTCCTCTGTACAGTACTGACTGGGTCCTCCTGTCTCCTCTGTACAGTACTGACTGGGTCCTCCTGTCTCCTCTGTACAGTACTGACTGGGTTCTCCTGTCCCCTCTCTACAGTACTGACTGGGTCCTCCTGTCTCTTCTGTACAGTACTGACTGGGTTCTCCTGTCTCCTCTGTACAGTACTGACTGGGTTCTCTTTTGTCTCCGCAGTCATGCTGAGCAGGTGTCACTGTGTTCTGCTGTTACAGCTGCTGACAGTCATAGCTGGTAAGTGGACAGAACAGGTTCTCTCAGGTCATCAGAATTTCATCCATGACTTTGGTGTGTTAACCGGACTATTGTACCGGCTTGACCTTTATCTTTATTTAATCTTTTTTATATTTAATAAAATAATTATTAAAATTAATTAAATGTATAAATCCTGATGGTTGTTTCTAATAATTCATTTTGCGCTGCACAGCATAAACAATATCATCCATTTGTTTAACATTTAAAAGGATTGTAAACATATTTATTGCATTGCTGCTATTCATGAGAATTGTACTATATAACTCACTGTGGATGCTCGGCTCGTCGTACCTACTGTATAACTACAGTGTCTGTCTCACTCATAGACCCCATTCATAGTCAGCTGGCTAAGGCAGCATGAACACAGTGATGATTCACTAATAATATCGTAACCCTTTCTTCAGAACACTGAGAAGGTTTAGGCTGCTATAGGCCCGCCCACGGAGTGAGAAACATAAAATTAATTAATTTCATTGGACAGATTGCCTGTCATTTTGCTAATAGACTTGCATTTCAGAACCCTTTCATTAAAAGATCACCAGAATGGTCATGTAGACACAGACATAGAAGGCACAGATGTCTCTGCAGTTGTACTAGTGAGCAGTATCAGTCAGTTCTGCTCTTACTTAGAAATGCATCTTTGAGTAACCAAGAATATTCATGTAGCCTAAGTGAATGGGTTAATTATTTTTTGTTTTACTGTATTTATAGAGAGAGCATGATACCAGTTTCTCTTTACTGATCTGATACTGATGTCTTGCATTTGATTGTCGTCTAATATCAATACCAATCTGATATTTTTCCATTAAAAGCCACTGTGGTTCAGTTGTGTAGGGAATTATTTTTTGTATTATATATGCTGTATCATGCATGGATATAACAGATAAAATAAATAACATTCTAAATAATAAATATTGTTTACAAGTTGATATTTATTGCCTTGATATGAAACATTGGATCATTTTCCTCTATAAATAATATTATTATAGACTAATATTGGGTCTAATATTTGGTTTAATTAGTTTGATTTGTTTTTCTTTTTACTTTCAGGACTTGTTTGACAATCTGATGAAGTTTTAGTTCATATATATGCAGAAATATAGAAACTTCTAAAGAGTTCCTAAACTTTCAAGCACCAGTGTAACATTTTAAACTCTCTTTTCTTAATGTCTCTTTCAGGCTCTTTTCCTTCAGTAAAGGTGAATCTTCGTGATGCTGCTACTCTCCCCTGCAATGAGAAGTGTTCTGGTCTGCTCACATGGACTGTGTCCTATAAACAACTTGACATTCTGGCTCAGTGTAACCAGACATCCTGCCAGTCAGAGGAGGGATTTCACATGTCCCATGATCAGTACCTGAAGGGAGATCTCTCCCTCACCATCACTGATGCTGATTACACTAAGAGGACCTGGTACACCTTCTCTTGTAGTGGTAAAGACATCTGTGATGTGAGTCTACAGATAGAGGGTAAGTGTCCTCATGGATTACATAGTAATTGTTACTATACCATTATTTATGTAGACAGAGAGAACTTTATTTATCTGGGGTATATAAGGTAGAACATAGGAAACTTCACAAACATCAGATATGTGGGGAAGAACAGAAGGAGCTTGTATAATGTTTAAATGTTTATATCAGATTTGCAGTTCTGAGGTTACTGCAAATCAGTTGTATATTACATAGAAGTTGCTAATTGTTTTTTTCCACAGCCTGTAATTCTTCATTTCAGATTAAGCTTGGTGAACCATTGGTGCTGGACTTGCTCATATCAGAGTCAGTTGAGGTGATTTATACCAGCACAGGTGCAGCTGCTCCCTCTAGTGGACAGATCTGCACAGTGGCTGGACACTCACTGAAGTGTAAACCTGAATACACTCGGAGAGCGTCACTCATCTCTGCTGTAGAGCTGAGAGGAACCACACCATCTGATAGTGGAGTTTACAGCATCAGAGATATTAAGAATGAAGAGATTATTCAGACATACACAGTTACTGTGGAAGGTAAGTGTGGTTACTGTGAGTTTAATGTTGCCTAGAATTACTTTACGCATACCCCCTCCCAACATAGTATCAGTAACTATGTTTACATGCACATCAGTGGTTCAGTATTAGTTTGACTATGAATGCTAGGATCATGTAAACAGCATGGACTGAGTGTCTCAGTTTGGGGTCTTGGTCTTAGTTGAGGTCCTGTTTATCTAAGCATATCCCCAATAGAGCATGTGGACCCGGTTGATTTTCACTGGACTCTTTGTGGTGGATTCTCACACAGACACTCTTGGATCCAGCCACTGATGTTTTACAGCACTTGGTGTGATGCCTGCTTACTGATATCAAAACAATCATGAGTGACTGAGTTGGAAAAATTAAAGTGTTTGAATTTGAAGGTGTTACAACCTTGTTTGTGTTATGGGTAGGGTTATTTGTGTTTGTTTACATTTATGTTACATCCTGTGGCTCCTCCCCTTCATGATTCTCCTCCTCCACCTGATCAAATCTTTTGTCCTGGGCTGCTGTGTTGCGCCTTGACTGGCTGCCTCATTCTACCGCGCACATAAGGGGAAGACTGGGAAGGAGCAACAGGCTGCAATTCATATCCACTGTTGCTATGGCTGCTTGTGTTTGTTCAGGGAGTGTTTGCCGATTGTTGTGGTTTTAGGCCTCTGCTTGTTAAATCATTCTGACTTATCGCGTCCCCTTTTTCTGGACGTGTTCACTGTTATAAATATTATTCTGTGTATAGTGTATTATAGTAGTCCTACGTGAATCGTAGTTGGGAAGTGTGGAGTTTGACACCTTTTTTATTTGCTCAGTTCTTTACTTCTGTTAGTTTTTGGGAATAGGGAGGGTTATTGTACTTAATTTTGTTTGTGTTCAGTTGGGAGAGTTGGTTGTTTTGGGCAGCAGGGCTTGGTGGTTGGCATGTTTGCATCCGAGTCCCTATCTGGGTGGAGTTTCCGTGTTCTTCCTGTGTCTGTGTAGGACCCCAGAGGAAACCTCCCAAAAACATGGTGTGTGTGTGTGTGTGTGTGTGTGTGTGTGTGTGTGTGTGTCTGTGTGTGTGTCTGTGTGTGTGTCTGTGTGTGTGTGTGTGTGTGTGTGTGTGTGTGTGTGTGTGTGTGTATGTGTGTGTGTGTGTGTGTGTGTTCAGTGATGGTTGGTACTCTGTCCTGGTCTAAACCTCCTCCCCTTCCCCTACACCTGGTTCAGTCCCGCAGGAGTCTGTAGTTTCTGATAGAGAGAATGCTGTGTGTAAATTTGCTGCTGCTTCTCATCTGTCTGTGAGTGATTTGAGTGTAAAAGCTGATTTATGCCTGTAAAGTGTCCTTTAATTTGAAAAAGGTGCTAAATAAATGTAACCAACTAATAATAATAATTTTTATTTCTAGTATGGCTTTTTCTTTTTATTTATTTGTCCTGAAGCTCAATCCGTCTACATACGACCCTCAATAAATCAACAAATACTTCACCCTCAATATCACTGTTCACTGTAGTAATTATGCTGTGTGTTAATATGTAAATGTAGTCAGTGATGGTGCAGTAATTATGCTGGGTGTTAATATGACAGACCGGAGCTTCAGCAGTGATCATAGTTATGATGGAGCACAGGTGGTGATCAGGGTGGTTGTTGTTGTTGTTGTTGTTGTTGTTGTGTACCCCCCCCCCCTTTGTGTGGCTCATTCTCTCCACTGGTTCATTCACTTTGAACTCTGAATATATTTCTATTCTACATTTACAACAATATCTCTCTACAAGATCCAGATTTGTTTTAGTTTGATTTCTAAACAGTTCTCCATCGCTGTAATAGTTACTTCCTGATTGAATTTGATTAGATACTGATATGGAGGTGGGAGGTGCTGAGCTCACCAGAGGACACGGACACTTCTACAGAAGTGGTTACTATGGTAACTGGTGAAACATTATGCATACCTACTTGTTAAGATCTTGTGTAGTGATGCTGTTGTGATCTTTTTGTCAGGAACTGGAGCTGAACTGCCCCTGTCCCACAATCCCTCTCGATCCCATCACAGTGTTCACTCTGGTACATACACACATGATTATAACTCAATACTGTTTAAATAGTGGTTTATATTTACTGACAGTTCTTTGTGTCTGTTGCAGAAGTCCAGCCATGTCCAGATCAGAGCTCCACAGTGACGGTGTTGACGGTGCTCCTGGCTCTGACGTGGGCGGGGCTTGTGGCAGCAGTGCTGGTGATTGTGCAGCTGAGGAAAAAAATCAGCAGTGAATGGAGACTGTAACCATGACAACAGAGGAGTTAATATGAATGGACTAAACCACTCAGATGAAGAGCAGAGGTGATCTCCCAGTAATAACCATGAGGAAGTCTAAAAGAGATGATACATTATTTGGCTCTCTTGTACACACACACACACACACACACACACACATGTACCCACACTGCCTTTCTCTGTACCATTCAGGGGTCAGAGATCAGTGTGTGTTTGATCGTACCTGATCAGAGTTTTCTGACGTTAGCACTCCTGACCTCACCTGGTAGAGCAGGTACAGTAAGATGCATCTCCAGAATCATGGTTTGATCCTCAGAGAGCACACATGATGTCATACTGATAAACATACTTCAGTCATTATAAGAGCATCTGCCCAGTACTGTAAATGTAATGCAAAGATGTTTATGTACAAATGTAATATAAAGATGTTTATGTAAATATTATTATGCGATCCTGTGATGTAATTTAATGCACATGTAAATGCTTTTGTGTCAAGTCATGGAAAAACAGGTATTTTATTTCTGTAGCATCTTTTAAATTTTATTTGCCTTTTATTTAAGAGTCTCCCCTTATTGTCCAGGTTATATTTTCAAGAGTTCACTTGTGGTCTTGGTGATTATGATCAGTTGTTGTGGTTGGTTTTTCCAATGCTGTAATGCCGCATTAATTTCAAAGCATTCTGCTCAATAAGTAGCTACGGTTTGCCTGCCCAGGTAAAGCAATCTCCAATATTAAGTAAATCAGACATGTATTATGGAAACAGGCCTGCTTCATGTCATTTCTTTTTGAGAAAGATTGACAGACCCTGTGATGTTTACTGTTTTTATCAGCTGGCTATTATTAAATGCACTTGCTAGTTAACAGTGTCTGTGGAGTAATCTGTCTAAGGGCAAGAGTAGTTCACTAGAGGTACAGCTGAGATGCGTATAGATAACAAGATGAATCAACAGGCATTAAGTAACTATAAAGTAAAGATTGTAAACAAACAGTGAGTTGTATTAGAATCAGTAGAGTTCTCATAAAGTGCAGATATGTGCTTAACTACATTTATTTGTAATAAGCTGAACATTTGACAAATTTTATGCTTGTACATTAAACCTTTAAGGATCAGTATCAAAATAAATGATTCCAAAGGGAGGATGAAGGCATTAATGAAAGGAGAGGAGAGAAGGAGAAGGAGTACACAGACTGGTGCTTTTGGTATAATATGTAGTTTGGATGTCACGGAACGCTCGACTCCCGCGAGTCACGTGGTTTGGCCCGCCACGTGCAGTGGGAGGATCCTCATTTGTGGCCACACCTGCACCTCATTTGTTTATAAGTATTTAAACCCTCGTCATAGTGTGCAAGATCGTTGGTCATTGTGGATGTAACTTCTTAATGTCATGGTTAATGTTCTTGTTATCGTTAAACGTATACGTGTGTATTGTGCTTGTTTCATGTTAACCGTTACAGGTTCATGGTTTTTCGTGAGTAATACTTGTGAGTGCCGTTATCGTTCTGTGTAAATAAATTACGTCCCAGTCACTGGAGTCTGTGCGTCCTGCGCCTCACCCTGCGGCACTCGGGCCACCACGCGTTACATTGAAGCTTGAGGTCCACTGTTGAGTCCCTTTGCCAAGCCTGGTGGCTGTAGCCTTCAAATTCAGGGAGATAAAATGTCATCATTACAAAATTTGTACTGCCAGGAGTTGCTTAATGTTTATCTTTAAAAAATTAGAAATTTTATTTTTCATCTGTCAGCACTACTTTGAGCCAATGATGTTTTAAACTTTGCTCATGAATATTAATGAGGTGTTTTGCTCTGTGCCTCTGCAAATCCAACTGCTTCTCTTGCCGTGCCTTATGGGTAAAAACCTGCCATGTGTTTTGTTTTTTTTGTTTTTTATCTCAGACATATAAGATGTAATGCGTTTATTTTGAAATACAAGAAGAAATCATGTTTTACGGAACTTTTTGTTTAAATGTATTACTGTATTTTGATGCCTAATGCATTGTTACCAAAATACAATATTTTAAATGCATCTATGCTCTGTTTATCCTGAAACTGTCGATTAGTCTGATTGATATTTTTGATATTTTGAAGTAAATGTTACAAGTCCCAGTTTGAACACAATTTATTGCAGTAACAGACACAAAATGAATACTTTTAATAATGTTTGAGGCATTTAAAATGTTTGATAATTTGGGGGAGCCTTTATGGAAATGATTCATGTGAAATAGCTGTTATTTCTTAACAAGTGTTAGCAAGTAAAAACAGCGCACTAAAAGAAAAACTTTTGATCAGTGGATTTATGTTAGAGCACCAACTGGTTAAAAATTGATCTAAAGTATTGATCTAAAACTCTAATGTATATATTTCAGTTTACTTTAAGCTCTCGCGAGGAACTTGTCAGGGATCCCCACTCTCACCTTCTTTCCTGGTATCACAGTGTGGATATAAATTCATAATTTGATGCTTTATTTGGATGATACTTTGTTATTTGTGACTGACCCAGTTAATTCGGTACCCACACTTATTATAATTATTGAATCCTTTTTTGAGGGAAGGTTAATATTCTTAAAGTGAACTGTGTACCCAAAATTAATGATCTACTACAGTCCCTTACTCTGGAGGTTCCTGTGATATATTTTAAACAATTCGATGCTCTGTGTGAGATTTATTTGAAATGGGAAAATTACAGCAAGCTGTTGTGAGTGGTGGTCTAGGGCTACCTAAACGTTTACTTTATTATTATACTATAGCCCTAGACGTTTGGCTCACTGGTCACTCCACTCTGAAAGGTCTCCCCCATGGTACGGTACCATCAGCCCCACTGCCACGTTTACACTGTGTCTCAGTAAAAGTATCATGGTGCAGTAGTTCAAACTCTGGTTTCAGATTTGCTAAATTTATGGAATAAAGATGTGGAATAAAGCCATATGTTTAAATGTAATCCCTATTTGAATCCTCTAACATTTCACTAAACCCAAAGTTATGTATTGCAAAATCCCCCATTATGTGAAAGGAGTGGGTTGACTGTGTTATATTAAATATGTATAGATAGAAGATATTTATGATTTATGAAGGGTATAAAAAACATTTTGGATCAAGACTCATTAAAATCTTTCAACCACATGGTGCAGGCATTTAACTTGCCCAGATCACAAATTTGGAGATATTTGCAATTAAAACATCTGCTAAAGGGAATTTTTTGGCGAGGTCAAAATTATCCGCAATAGGCAGAGTTGCTTTGTGAGATGTTAAATATATATGGTAAGAGACATGAAGTATCTGTTTACTATTCTTACTCCTCCCCATATCTGTGTGTGTGTGTGTGTGTGTGTGTGTGTGTGTGTGTGTGTGTTTGTGTGTGAATCACGGCCCTCCCTCGTTAGTTGCGTCTAACACCTGTTCCTTGTTAGTCATCATTAACGTGTATATGTAAGTCCTTGAGTAATAGTCAGCCCTTGTCAGTGTTTAACCTGACATATGCTGTTACCACCCAATTCTGTAGTGTTTAGTGTCCTACTTAGTGTTTGCAACATTTCTTTTACATGTATCGCTGTTCGTGCTTTGATTTCTGTTTTGTTATGTGTTTCTGTGTGCGACACAGCTCGTCATCATTTCAGCATTTCAGTCAAGATATGTTCAATCATTCAAGTGTTTAATCTGGTGGCCACTCTGTTCAAACACTGAATTCTGTTTAAACTAATGGCCACACTTTTCAAACACTAGATTCTGTTTAATCTGGTGGCCCACACTGTTCAAACACTGGATTCTGTTTAATCTGATAGCCACACTGTTCAAACACTAGATTCTGTTTAATCTGGTGGCCCACAGTGTTCAAACACTGGATTCTGTTTCATCTGGTGGCCACACTGGTCAAACACTGGATTCTGTTTAATCTGATGGACCACACTGTTCAAACACTGGATTCTGTTTAATCTGGTGGCCACACTGGTCAAACACTGGATTCTGTTTAATCCGATGGCACACACCATTCAAACACTGGATTCTGTTTAATCAGGTGGCCACAGTGGTCAAACACTGGATTCTGTTTAATCTGATGGCCCACACTGTTCAAACCCTGGATTCTATTTAATCTGGTGGCCCACACTGTTTACACACTGGATTCTGTTTAATCTGATGGCCACACTGTTCAAACACTGGATTCTGTTTAATCTGGTGGCCACACTGACCAGGCATCTGTAGGCATGGCCTTGACTCTGCCACTGGCTATAGTAACCAACCAATCAGTTAGTCTAAATTGATGGAAGGGCCGTTGTTTGTTACAGTAAATCACCAATCAGATTGAAGAGTTAATTTCGAAAAAAAGAAGCCCCAAAACAGCAGAACAACTAACATTTTAAAATACAATCTTATAATAAATGTGAGACATTGTTCCTTTATTTTACTTTATTTATCTTCATTATCCATAATCATAATTATCTACATTCACAACATTTCATTCTGCCATAGATGAAACATGTTCCTGTGACGTAGGCGGCACAGAGGAAGCGAGAGGCGAAGTCGAACAGATATGTTCTTTATTTTCCATTGAATTCTAATGAAGCAATAAATGGGTTTAGTTAAATCTCCTGAGTCGGAGTAGTGTTGCACCAACACTTGTGACCCTGTCCGATAATGCACAGCTCTTTCCCTCCGAACCTGTAGGAATATAAATAGTGTTAGGTTGTGATGAGGAGCAGGTGACTCCTGTTAGAACACAGGTGATTGCCATCGGGGCAGGTAAGTGGTACGGTTCTGGTCTGGAGTGGACGTGTCCCTCCTGATAGAACAGAACACACAGAACACTACAGAGTACATGTGAACCCACACAACCCTACAGAGTACATGTGAACCCACACAACCCTACAGAGTACATGTGAACCCACACAACCCTACAGAGTACATGTGAACCCACACAACGCTATAGAGTACATGTGAACCCACACAACCCTACAGAGTACATGTGAACCCACACAACGCTATAGAGTACATGTGAACCCACACAACGCTACAGAGTACATGTGAACCCACACAACGCTACAGCGTACATGTGAACCCACACAACCCTACAGAGTACATGTGAACCCAAACAACACTACAGAGTACATGTGAACCCACACAATGCTACAGAGTACATGTGAACCCACACAACGCTACAGAGTACATGTGAACCCACACAATGCTACAGAGTACATGTGAATCCACAGAACCCTACAGAGTACATGTGAACCCACACAACGCTACAGAGTACATGTGAACCCACAGAACCCTACAGAGTACATGTGAACCCACATAACCCTACAGAGTACATGTGAACCCACACAACGCTATAGAGTACTTGTGAACCCACAGAAACCTACAGAGTACATGTGAACCCACATAACCCTACAGAGTACATGTGAACCCACACAACTCTACAGAGTACATGTGAACCCACAGAACCCATGTTGTTGTTTATTCCAGTAAACATACTGGCCTTTTGTTATCTTTGTAAATGTCACATAATAAACATGAAACTTACAGAACACAACAGAGAATGTATTGAAACACACCGTTAATTACAGTCCCAACTTGCTGTCTCTGGCAATGTGAAATATTTTGTTTCTTTGATTATTGTATGATGATTTCTCTGAAATATTTATTGATCATATGTATTGATAACTTGGCATAACCCACCAGAATAATATCTAGGCAATGTAGTTTAGACTTTGTTATTTCACAGAATAGCATTATCAAAATGTTAGTAAAAGTGGCTAGTAGGTGTCACCGTGGAGATCAGTGTCAAGTGTGTTGAAGCAACCACCTGTAGTGCACCAAAATGCAGTGGACAAACAACTGTTGTACACTGATTAAGGACAAAGGTACCACACCTATAGTGTACTGTAAATGTAGTGAACTACTGATGTATACTGATTAAGGACAAAGATACCACACCTATAGTGTACTGTAAATGTAGTGAACTACTGATGTATACTGATTAAGGACAAAGATACCACCACCTATACTGTACTGTAAATGTAGTGAACTACTGATGTACACTGATTAAGGACAAAGGTACCACCACCTATAGTGTACTGTAAATGTAGTGAACAACTGATGTACACTGATTAAGGACAAAGATACCACCAACTATAGTGTACTGTAAATGTAGTGAACTACTGATGTACACTGATTAAGGACAAAGGTACCACACCTATAGTGTACTGTAAATGTAGTGAACTACTGATGTATACTGATTAAGGACAAAGATACCACCACCTATACTGTACTGTAAATGTGGTGAACTGATGATTAAGGACAAAGATACCACCAACTATACTGTACTGTAAATGTAGTGAACTACTGATGTATACTGATTAAGGACAAAGGTACCACACCTATAGTGTACTGTAAATGTAGTGAACTACTGATGTATACTGATTAAGGACAAAGATACCACCACCTATACTGTACTGTAAATGTGGTGAACAACTGATGTACACTGATTAAGGACAAAGATACCACACCTATAGTGTACTGTAAATGTAGTGAACTACTGATGTACACTGATTAAGGGCAAAGGTACCACACCTATAGTGTACTGTAAATGTAGTGAACAACTGATGTACACTGATTAAGGACAAAGGTATCACCAACTATAGTGTACTGTAAATGTAGAGAACAGCTGATGTACACTGATTAAGGACAAAGATACCACCACCTATACTGTACTGTAAATGTGGTGAACTGATGATTAAGGACAAAGATACACTCCAAAACAATGTGCACATATACGGCCATTTCAGTATTCGTGTGCTGAGGGAACTTTGATAGATATACAAAAGCTTTTTCATCCAAATGTATTACACATGTTGCACACAACTCAAGGTTTTTAACTGATTAACTATAACAAATATCAGGACTGTGGGGATTCTGAACCAGCACTGAAAATCTTTAGAAAATCACTAACCAAACATAATCTGTATATAATACTAATTCATTAATAATAAATGGTTTCAATCGATTAAAAATTAATCAAGTTAATCACAATAATAGACTATGACTAATCATGATTAATCATGAAGTTTAAACATTTTAATACAGTATTACAATACTAGTATTTGCTTGTATTTTCGGGGATAAACATACATGTGTTTTATTGGAATAAAGGAATGCATGATAAACTGGTTAAAGGAATCCATTGTTTTGCTTTATTGTATTGGAAAATCTCAGCTTAGTTGAATAAGAAGGAAGATTTTTAAACTTGCCTTTCAGAACATGTGTGTTAAATGAATCAGTTCCAGCAGTTTGTCATTAAATTCATATTAGATGCATTTATGTTTAAATAAGTGTCACGCTCCGCCCCCCACGAGTCACGTGGTACTTTGTCGCGTACAGGGGGATTCGTGTGTGTTTGTAACCACGCCCCCAGGATTGCACACACCTGCCCAGGGTTTAATGGTGAATGTTTGTCTGTCTATTCAAACCCATTTCAGTGAGTGCACCCTGTTGGTCATTGTTGCTATTTTGTGTAACTGTCAATATATGTTAATAACGCTCTAGCCGTAACGGCTGTTTGTGTTATCTCCATTTCATGTGTATGTATTAGTCGTCCAATGTTCAACGTGTTATCATGTTCACCGTAGATGTTGTATGTGAGTGCCACCTTTGTCATCTGTGTTTAATGTTAATAAACGTCTTGCACCGTCAAGGGAGTCTGTGCGTCCTGCGGCACTCGGGCCAGCAGCGTTAAAATAAGTAGTTTGCTTCTCTGAAAAATCCCACACTGACAGTAAAACCACAAATAGAACTCAGTGTCTTGATAGCTGTGCTTTTGCTTGAATTTAAAGTGATCTTCACAGTTCATAATGTAAGTAATGTTTATTATGATTATTATTAAATACAATATAAATCCTGCCGACATACCAAATACAGGAAAATAAATACTTTTTTTTTCAGTTCTTTACTTGAAATAAAGAGACTCACATGCCCAGCATCCAGCAATTAAGAAGATTCATTTTTTCATTCATGTTATGGAGTTTGAATAAATAAGTATGTGTGCTGCATAGGACTGGACTTTACATTATTATTATAGAGCAAGAACAGAACACTACAACTAAAACACAGTGGCACAGTTTTAAATATGAATAAATAAATGTGCAGGATGATTGTACACGTGTGAAGAGGAAATGCATGTATAACAACTGTCTATAAGAAGTGTCTGGCAAGTGTCCATAACCAAAGCCGTAAAGTGACAGAGTGCTGTCCATAAGTGACGAGTGAAAGAGATCAGCACTGACTACAGTGTATGTCAAGCACATGAACAGACACAGGGCTGAGTGTGTACCTGGAACATTAACGATTTAGTGACAATTGACATTTGAGAATGAAAAGCATTTTACTGAGTAATAAAATGCTTCATTACAGCCTAATGCTCATGATGTTAGTTGCTATTTAGCATTAGCTTTGGGCTATAATGCTATAAATAGGATAAGTTATCTTGCTAATTAATGTTAGTGGTATTGACTCAACACATGGTGAATACAAATTACGTTTCTAGCAGATTGTCTAGCGGAATTACAATTAGCTAAAAGTCAAATACAAAAGCAAAGCAGTAAATTAAGTTCCCCCAGCGTTTCAACCATATAAACATATTATATACAGTCTGAGGTTTCAGTTTCTGACATATTACATATGTACTCTCAGTATAAACATATGCTTTATAACTCAAGTAAATAAATAACAGAGCATGGAGTGGAAAACATGAATCAGAAGCAACTAAGAGCCCAACTTTAAACCTTGCAGTTAAACTGATGCCCTACCACCTGTATTAACCTCAGAGGTGTGTGTTTCTCATAGTTAAACCGAAGCCCTACCACCTGTATTAACCTCAGGGATGTGTGTTTCTCTTCAGGGGTTCCACAGATATGCACAACTACAGCATCCTGAGATCAGTCCTGATGGGTCTACTGATCTTAGCTGGTAGGTTTTACCTGTTTATAGTTCTGGAACAAATACTGACAACCTCATAAATTAAATATTGGGTAGGATTTTTATATTGGAAAAACATTAACAGCTAAAATAACTCGAACACCTTAGGTACAGTGGTGCCCCCAAGGGGTGGCTAGGGGATCTGCAGCCACCCGAACTGACACTATTTCCTACAAGTTGAGAATTTACTTGTGAGGCTAAATGTGGCTGGCTAGTGTTGGTTAGTCTGTAGCAGATACAGCTGTAGTTTATTGGTGTGTATATCTGGTTTGTTAAGTCGTGTTACTTTTTTGTTAAATTGACATTTTAGATGTGCTACCCTCAGAAGTGGAGCTTAAATGGGTGTCATTCACCCATCACAAACTATACCAAGAAGCCTCCAGGAAAACAGTATTTATAAAACTTATTGTTTTATGTTTAAGAAATACGTTATACACAATTTCTGCTCATTTCCATTTATACTTTGGCTCATTAAAAGTACAAACAGCTGCAACCGTGCTGCTTCCAAATGTTCCAGCGCTCTGCTCAGGCTACACGGCCTCTTTCCCTGAAGTCCTCTAGTGCGTTTCAAGAGTCAATCAGAATACGTCTGATACATTAAACACCTCCAATTACAGATTATCACATTAAGTACATTTTTTGTTGAACAACCATATGAGATAAACACAATAACATTCATATACCCACACTGTTGCTTTTTAAAGCACAATTTCTTAGACGCTTAGTGTAATTTGTTATTATTTTTATTTTACTTTTTTTTTTTTACTGTGGCTACATTTACAATTTTGTATTTGTCTAATTTAGACTTTATGCAGTATTTACTGGGGATACCCATACAGTTCCCTGTATTTGGTTATTGTAGTGTTTGTAGTATTTACTGGGGTTACATGTACAGTTCTGTGCATTTGGTTAGTGTATCTTTATGCAGTATTTACTGGGGTTACATGTTACATTTCTGTGTGTTTGGCTACTTTAGGCATTGTCTGTAGCCTGTATCTGGGCATTATGCTGTGTTTGTAGCCTGTATCTAAGGTGTTATGCTGTGTCTGTAGTCTGTATCTAGGTGTTATGCTGTGTCTGTAGCCTGTATCTAGGTGTTATGCTGTGTCTGTAGCCTGTATCTAGGTGTTATGCTGTGTCTGTAGCCTGTATCTGGGCTTTTTTGCTTGCACTCGTATACTGACATTTCAATCTCTGCCTCTGTTAGTAATATTAAGATGAACAAATTACAGCAGATTGATCTGAATGGAATATATTTGTAAATATTTTTGTAATTTGTGCTGGACATAAATAAAACCTTTTGTTCTCAGCTAATTATTAATATTTATGTTTCATTAACCTACACCCTTGATTTATTGGTGATAATTAATTCAAATTGGAATTTCATAGGTTTATTGATGATCCCTTGGCTGATCGCATGAGAATATCATAATCTGATAAGGAATTAAATTGTGTTCAGTTTATTATACACTATTATAATATTGATTTGTATCTTTGTATTAACCTGCATAGCCTGAAACTACTCTGTGCTGTGAGGCCTTTTTAGTGTACCACCACAACCCTAACCCTCTGCTGTAACACAGTTTAGTGTACTACCACAACCCTAACCCACTGGCTGTAACACAATTTAGTGTACCACCACAACATGTTCACTGGTCCCATCTGTCCCCCACTAAATATTTTCTGATGGCACCACTGCATAAGTAACCAGGGTTGCAGATTGTAACCGATAATTCAAAGTTTAAATTTCTATCTATTAAATTTTCTATCTTTTCATAGGCAAATCAAATATAAAGTTGAAGAGGGACACAGTTTCTCCTTGTATTCTACACTGTCTCTCTCTGTCTGTGTATCTGCAGTTTTTTCAATCATGTTTCATGTAATGCAGCACAATTCAGCACAATTAAGATATGTTTTGATGTTACTGACTAACACAAAGATGTTAGTGACTTAGGTTGTTAGTTGGGAATTTGGTTCAGTATTTCATAGTAGGTGTTTTGGTATAGCAATGACTTATGCAGCCAGAAAGTATGAACTGGTTCTTGTGCAGTGATCTTGTCTCATAAATCATGAGCTTTTCTCACTTACACTGTAGTGAGATTAAATGTATAAAATGTTTTAACAGGTAGTGTTAATTTGATGAAAAAGTTAAGACTGGTTCAGATCTAGCAGCTGAAGAAAGTTGAGTGTGTGCTGTTGAATGTGTTGAATGTGTGCTGTTGAATGTGTTGAATGTATGCTGTTGAATGTGTTGAGTGTGTGCTGTGTAACACAGAGTTTTCCATCCTCCGTCTTCTCCTCTTCTCCAGTTCTTCATTCTGCATCATCTCTTAGCTCACTAAAGGTGAATCTTCATGACAATGCTACTCTCCCCTGCATTCAGACATGTTCTGGTCTGGTCACATGGACTGTGTCCTGTAAACCACATGACATTCTGGCTCAGTGTGACCAGACATCCTGCCAGTCAAAGGAGGGATTTTACATGTCCCATGATCAGTACCTGAAGGGAGATCCTCACCATCACTGATGCTGATTACACTAAGAGGACATGGTACACCTGCACCTGTAATGGTAAAGACATCTGTGATGTGAGTCTACAGATAGAGGAGGGTAAGGGTTTGTTCTCTCAGTCTTTGCTGACGAACCCTTAATGATTTAGGTTTAATAGGGTGAATTAGATTGGAACCCATTTGAAGTTCCTGAGGGATTTCACATGTCACATGATCAGTACCTGAAGGGAAACCTCTCCCTCACCATCACTGATGCTGATTACACTAAGAGGACCTGGTACACCTGTGAGTGTGTTGGTGTAGACATGTGTGATGTGAGTCTACGGATGGAGGGTAAGTGTCCTCCTTTATTTAACCTACTAAACATTTGCAATTGGAGAATAAAAAAATAAGGTGAGTCCATCTGTGTGTGTGTGTGTGTGTGTGTGTGTGTGTGTGTGTGTGTGTGTTTGTCTATGTGTCCTTGCAGCTCCTGAGGTTTCCATGCAGTTTACCTCTGGAGAATCTCTTATCCTGGATGTGCCCATATCGGAGCCAGTGGAGATGTTTATTAACAGGACTAGTGATGACAGTCCAAACATTGTCAGATTATGTGAGGTCATAGGTCGTGAAATTCAGTGTGTCTCTGAGTATGAGCAGAGAGTGTCATTCAGTTCCAGTCTGCAGTTGAAGGAGCTGAAAGCGTCTGATAGTGGCGTTTACATATGGGACATCAGTAATAAGGAGACTGTATTCACCTTTAGAGTCACCATAGAAGGTAAGACTTTAACCTGCCTGAGCACAGTCATGTTCAGGATACTCTCAGGTAACCTAATGTGTAAATCAAATAGCAAGATTTCATTTTTTTTATGTTTCTATCTGGTTGCTTGTAAGTCTGATGTTGTTGTAGGAAAGAAAATGACTGTGCCTTCAGTAAAAGGTGAGTATAATCTGCTGTTTTATATTTTCATTATATACTTCACTATATACTTCAGTATGAAGACAATCAAAATATAGTGAAACTCACAGTTTTGAATAATAAACTCATTTACTGACCAGTAATATGAACCGTTCCTTAATAAACTTAATAAACAGAAAATACATCACCTATGTGTGGTCCATCCACACTGATTACATTGTACAGTAGAACATCTCCTACATGAAGAGGTTCTAGTGGAGGGGAACCCTGCACATCAGAGTAGACTCTTCCTCCTCCTCCTCTTCCTCTTATTAGTTACATAATAATATATACATTTCTCAGACTCAAGGATGCTTTACAGACAGATATCAGCTTTTACAAACACTCACACTGTAACGTTGGATGTTATATGTGAATGCCAATGGGTGCGGAGCAGGACGCACAGACCCCCTCATCTGTGAAGGATGTTTATTAATATAAAACGTGGACAATAGTGGCACTCACATATAACATCTACGGAGAACATACTTAAATAATTAGCACAATGAACACATACACATCAATAAGGAACAAACAAAAACCCACATTACTGCTACAATGTACGTACAGACTGATGTAAACACAAAGTCGCAACAATGACCAACAAAGGGAGCACACATGGACAGTTTAAATAGACACATAAGACCTTAACATTAAAATCTCTGTCACGGTATGGCCCCTCCCCGCCCCAAACATCTCCATGTGTGTTTTGTCTGCATCGCCACGCCCTCTCATGTTTCTCACTGATTCTTGTTGTATGTCATTGTTGTGTGTGTATAAAAGTCCCTTGTCTTATCATGGATGTTGTTGGTGTTTGAAACCTTAGCCTGCTACGTCTTATTGTTTAAGTGTATTAATAAATGTCTGTTTCAATGTGTCTCATCCCCACATCCTGCTTAAGCCTCCATACGTTACACCCTCTACACGTGTGTGCCATCCCGGGGGTCGTGGTTACAAACAGAGACACAGTACATTTGTGAATCCCCCTGCACGTGGCAAGCTGTACCACGTGACTTATGGGGGAGGAGCAGTCCATGACAGAACCCCATCCTATGGGCCGCGGCTCCCAAAGCGTCCACCTTTTTTTGGTTTTAAGTGTAGAAATTTGATTTCTAAGTCTAAGGGATTCTAGAAGTCTTTTATTGGTAGTTCTAATATATAACATTTTTTAGTTATATGCTTTTGTTCAGGTCTTGTATTTTTTGAGTAATTGATTGTAAAGAGATTTAATATGTTATCCATTTGTCACTGTTTTGAAAAGCCGATTCTTCTGATTTAGATTTATTAAGAGTGTTGAAGAAATGTGTCTAAAAATGTTTGAATTTCTTGAGAGCTGATTGCTTTCTGAAACTCTTCTGTGCTGTTTTGGGCCCATCTGTATGGTCTCCTGGTATTAAAGAGCTTACTGGTCTGTGTGGGTGCAGCACTGCTAGTCTCTGTCTTATTAATGAACACAGTGATTTGGCTGTGATCAGACAGAGGGGTTAGTAGCTTTACAGTGAATGTACTGAGAGAGAAAGGATCTAAATCTGTATAGATCACACCAGGAGTTGGAAAATATTTACTTAGATGGTTCCCCTCATGTAGAAGAAGAGGCTGTATTGGGTCTCGAGGGGCCACTGTCACTGGTGGAGTTGCAGGTTCCCCTTCAGAGCATGGAGGGTGGGAAAGCCCCAGATATTGATGGACTGCCAGTGGAGTTTTATGAATCATTCTGGTCTGTGGGTGGAGAGGATGTGCTGAACAATGACAGTCTCACAAAAGAAAGCACTTTTTATTTGTGGGTATAATTACACACAGAAGAAGAAAGCACAATGTCAACTTCTGAATTTAATAAGATGGCAGTGTGGCTCAGTAGGAAGTGTTTGAGGGTCAGAGTGACAGTAGCATTGTAAAGGTGGTGAAGAGTCATATAGTGTTAGATTTAAGTTTTATTCTGCTATGAATGATATAACTACTTTTGAAAATATTTGGGGTTACAGTGATATTTTGTGAAAGATGAGGGAGTGTTTTTTGGTGTTTCTTTAAATGTTCTTTTTCCTTTTTGAAACTGTATGTTGTGTTTGCATGTACTTGTATATAATTGTTTAATAAAGTTTATTGAGAAATCTCAAAATTTCTCTCTCCCCCTTCTCCATCTGGAGTCCAGGTCTCGGGGAGAGAGAGAGAGAGAGAGAGAGAGAGAGAGAGAGAGAGAGAGAGGCAACCCAGACTCCAGACTGAGGGAGAGAGAGAAATAGAGGGAGAGACAGAAAGAGGGTGAGCCACATGGGGACCCAAACTCCAGATGGAAAGAGAGAGAGAGAGAGAGAGACAGAGAGAGAGAGAGAGAGAGAGAGGGAGGGCCGCACGGGACTACGGATGTAGGGAGAGAGAGGGAGGGGACCAGGACTCCAGATGGAGAAGTGGAGACTCTCTCCCTCCATTCAGAGTCTGTCCCAGTGTGGCCCTCCTCCCCCCCCCCCCTCTCTCTCTCTCTCTCTCTCCCTCCATCAGCAGTCTGGGTCCCAGTGTGCATCTCCCTCTCTCTTGCCAAAGCTTTGATAAAGACATTAACACTAACAGCAGATGACAACAATATTATAACCGCTTACAATATTAGTAACAACAACAATAATAATATAACTACAACACACCCAATACCAATACTAATAATAATTATTATTATTATAATAATACCAATAATAATAATAACAATAATAATAATAATTATTATTATTATAATAATAACAATAATAATAATAATAATTATAATAATAACAATAATAATAATAATAATAATAATACCAATGCCAATAATAATAATTATTATTATAATAATGCCAATAATAATAATAATACCGATACCAAAAATAATAATAACTCTAATCATAATAATAATAATAATAATACCAATAATAATAATAATAATACCAATACCAATAATGATAAAAATAATAACAATACCAATAATAATAATAATAATAATAATAATAATAATAATAATGTCTCAGTGTCTCTGGTATGTGACTTGGTCAGTCACTGTCCCTCAGACTGTGGCAGGAGTGAACGTACAGCGCTGCCAGTGTGCTGAACTCTTTATGTTCACCAACAACATACGGCAGCTTCTCCTCATCAGGGAGGTTTTTAAACTCAGGGAATATGTGGCTAATTTTCTTAAAGAATTTAGTTCTAATCTGTCTAAATGTTGTACATTCATTCAGAAAGTTCAGCTTTGTCTGGGTCTTATAGTCCTGGCACTGCTGACACAGTCTCTGCTCTTCAGGTAAACAGGACTGTTTATGTCTGCTGGTCTCTATGGCCAGGCGGTGGTCACTGAGTCTGTACTTGGTCAGGGTGGACCTCAGTTTTAGATCAGACAGTGTTCTTAGGTAATCTGCCATGCTGTACCTTTGATTTAGGGCCAGATAACATTTTGATTGAGTTTCCCAATAAGTGATGTTGTTTGTAATTCTGGTGATTCTGATTGGGTTTGCTGCTATTTTCTGGTCCTCAGCATGTGTAGTGTTAGTGTGTGTTAGTGTAGTGTTACTGTGTTAATGCTGAACTGTATTTCCGGACCAGCTGAGTGAGGGCACTGTTCTCTTTGCTCAGCTCTTGGTACTCCAGACCTTTAGAATGATATAAGTTTGGAATTTAACTGCCCTTGTTTCTGTCTTTATTATTAATAGATCTCTGCCCAGCTCTGCCCCGTGTGCTTTGTTTGTGGTGTTCCTGTGCACCTTTAATGATGTTGCTCCACTTAAGAATACAATCATTAGGGACAAAAAATTAGTACCTTGGTATAATGAGCACATGCACAATTTAAATCAAAACACTCTCCTCACATGATGCAGAAAAGATGGTCCATGCATTTATTACATCAAGATTGGACTACTGTAATGCAGTAATATCTGGCGGTAACATTAAGCACTCCAAATGGATACAAAAGAAAAGGTTTTTATTGGCTCCCAGTGCTCCAGTGCAAAAGAAAAAACACATCCCATCAAAAACATACAAAAATGTTCAAAAAAGGAAAGTTTAGCATTTACAAGAATAAAAGTCCAGCAATCATAAATTCTCCAATATCAATCAAAATCAAAACACCACTCTCTTGAATTTTCCCTTAGAAACTTAAATATGGAAAAACAGCAAATGAGGTGATGTCACTTCCTGTCTTTGGGCAGGCATATTCCCCATAAAAGTCCCCTTTAACATACTACGGTTTCTTTTCCCTCCAAAACAACATGGAAGCCTCTCCACAAAAATAATCACAGGTAAGTTATTTTTCTCTTAATCTACTTTTGTTTTACCTACTTCAATCAAATATACAGACTTTTCTGGCTAGATAAACATTATACTTACACTCTAGTAACATATTATAAGAATAATATTTCATCTCAAATATTTACAATACATTTCTATAATACATTTCACTCATACTGTGTACAACATCTGTATGTGTGTCACTCCAACACTCAGAAAACAGAATGAAAAACCTTTCAGTTTCCAAAGATTTCCACCTTTAATGTGTAGATTTGTACAGAGTTTAACACAGTGAGGTTATGATTCCACAGCATGTGTAACTTGTAGAACAGTATTTATGTCATATGTACAGAAATCAACTGCAGCTCAGTCTATTATTTAAGCATCATTTATTGTGTGTGTGTGAGAGAGAGAGGTTTAGAGTGTGTGTGAGTGTCTGTGTGAGTGTCTGTGTGAGTGTCTGTGTGAGTGTCTGTGTGAGTGTCTGTGTGAGTGTCTGTGTGAGTGTCTGTGTGAGTTTCTGTGTGTGTGTGTTAGAGAGTGTGAGGTATAGAGTGAAAGATGACAGAGAGAGATGTGTAACGTGTATGTGTGAGAAAGAAGTGTAGTGTGTGTAAGAGTGTGTGTGAGAGAGGTGTGTGTGTGTGTGTATGTGTGAGAGAAAGATACAGGTGTGTGTGTGTGTGTGTGTGTGTGTGTGTGTGTGTGTGTGTGTGTGTGTGTGTGTGTGTGTGTGAGAGAGAGAGAGAGAGGTGTTGTGTGTGTGTGCGTGCATATGTTTGTGTAATACACTTGTTGTGTGTGTGTGTGTGTGTGAGAGAGAGAGGTGTTTTTTGTGTGTGTGTGTGCGCATACGTTTGTGTAAGACACTTGTGTGTGTGTGTATGTGTGTGTGCGCGTGCATACGTTTGTGTAAGAGACTTGTAGTGTGTGTGTGTGTGTGTGTGTGTGTGTGTGTGTGTGTGTGTGTGTGTGTGTGTGTGTGTGTGTGTGTCACAGAGATGTACTGTGTGTTTGTGTGTGAGAGAGGTGTGTGTTCGTGTGTGTGTATGACAGAGAGACAGGTGTAGTGTGTGTAAGAGACAGAGAAAGATGTGTAGCGTGTATGTGTGAGAAAGAAGTGTAGTGTGTGTAAGAGTGTGTGTGAGAGAGGTGTGTGTGTATGTTTGTAAGAGAAAGATACAGGTGTATTTTGTAGTATTGTGTGTGTGTGTGTGTGAGAGAGAGAGAGAGGGGTCAGAGAGAGAGTGTGTGTGTGTGAGAGTGTGTGTGAGTGAGAGAGGTGTTTTGTGTGTGTGTGTGTGTGTGTGTCACAGAGATTTGTACTGTTTGTGTGTGAGAGAGAGGTAGGTGTGTGTGTGTGTGAGAGAGAGAGAGACAGGTATATTATGTGTGTGTGTGTGTGTGTATGTGAGAGACAGGTGTAGAGTGCATGTTTGAGTGTGAAAGACATAAAATATGTGTGTGTGTGTGTGTGTGTGTGTGAGAGAGAGAGAGATGTACTGTGTGTTTGTATGTGTGAGGTGTGTGTTCGTGTGTGTGTATGACAGAGAGAGACAGGTGTAGTGTGTGTAAGAGACAAAGATGTGTACCGTGTATGTGTGAGAAAGAAGTGTAGTGTCTGTGTATGTGTGAGTGTGTGTGTGTATACATTTGCGTAAGAGACTTGTAGTGTGTGTGTGTGTGTGTGTGTGTGTGTGTGTGTGTGTGTGTGTGTGTGTGTGTGTGTGTGTGACACAGAGAGATCTACCATGTGTTTGTGTGTAAGAGTGTGTGTGAGTGAGAGGTGTGTCTCTGTATGTGTGTGAGAGTGTGTGAGAGAGAGAAAGAGAGAGGTGGTGTGTGTGTTCATGTGTGTGTGTGTGTGTGTGTGTGTGTGTGTGTGTGAGAGAGAGAGACAGGTATATTATGTGTGAGAGTGTGAGAGTGTGTGTGTGTGTGTGAGAGTGTGTGTGTGAGAGTGTGTGTGTACATTTACTTCTTACATTTTCTTAGTCCTGGTTTGATTCTGATCTCCCCTGCGCGCTCCACCCTAAAGAAACACACACACACACACACACACACACACACACACACACACACACACACACACACACACACAGATAATAGTTCTGTCTGTCTCTCTCTCTCTCTCTCTCTCTCTCTCTCTCTCACACAGATAATATTTCTGTCTCTCTCGTTCTCTCAGATAATAGTTCTGTCTCTCTCTCTCTCACACAACAGTTCTGTCTCTCTCTCCATCTCACACAGATAATAGTTCTGTCTCTCTCTCTCTCTCTCTCTCTCTCACACACACACACAGTTATTAGTTCTCTCTCTCTCTCTCACACAGAAAATAGTTCTCTCTCTTTCTCTCTCTCTCGCTCTCTCTCACACATAATAGTTCTGTATCTCTCACACAGATAATAGTTCTGTCTCTCTCTTTCTCTCACACAGATAATAGTTCTCTCTCTCACACACAGATAATAGTTCTGTCTCTCTCTCTCTGAGATAATAGTTCTGTCTCTCTCTCTTTCTTTCTCTCACAGATAATAGTTCTGTCTCTCTTTCTCTCTCTCTGTCTCACGCAAGTTCTCTCTCTGTCTCTCTCTCTGTCTCACACACAGATAATAGTTCTGTCTCTCTCTCTCTCTCTCTCTCACACAGGTAATAATTCTGTCTCTCTCTCTCTCTCTCTCTCTCTCTCAGATAATAGTTCTCTCTCTCTCTCTCAGAGATAATAGTTGTCTCTCTCTGTTTCTCTCTTTCTCTCTCTCTGTCTCACACACAGCTTCTCCTCATCAGGGAGATTTTTAAACTCAGGGAATACGTGGCTAATTTTCTTAAAGAATTTAGTTCTAATCTGTCTAAATGTTGTACATTCATTCAGAAAGTGCAGCTTTGTCTGGGTCTTATAGTCCTGGCACTGCTGACAGTCTCTGCTCTTCAGGTAAACAGCACTGTTTATGTCTGCTGGTCTCTATGGCCAGGCGGTGGTCACTGAGTCTGTACTTGGTCAGGGTGGACAGTTTTGGATCAGACAGTGTTCTTAGGTAATCTGCCACGCTGTACCTTTGATTTAGGGCCAGATAACATTTTGATTGAGTTTCCCAATAAGTGATGTTGTTTTGTAATTCTGGTGATTCTGATTGGGTTTGCTGCTATTTTCTGGCCCTGAGCTTGTGCAGTGTTATTGTGTGTTAGTGTAGTGTTATTGTATTAATGCTGAACTGTATTTCAGGACCAGCTGAGTGAGGTAACTGTTCTCTTTGCTCAGCTCTTGGTACTCCAGACCTTTAGAATATGTTTGGCTCACTGTGTTGTAAATGTGTCCAGAATTTAACTGCCCTTGTTTCTGTCTTTATTATTAATAGATCTCTGCCCAGCTCTGCCCCGTGTGCTTTGTTTGTGGTGTTCCTGTGCACCTTTAATGATGTTGCTCCACTTAAGAATACAATCATTAGGGACAAAAAAATTAGTACCTTGGTATAATGAGCACATTCACAATTTAAATCAAAACACTCTTCTCACATGATGCAGAAAAGATGGTCCATGCATTTATTACATCAAGACTTGACTACTGTAATGCAATAATATCTGGCGGTAACATTAAGCACTCCAAGTGGATACAAAAGAAAAGGTTTTTATTGGCTCCCAGTGCTCCAGTGCAAAAGAAAAACCACATCCCATCAAAAACATACAAAAATGTTCAAAAAAGGAAAGTTTAGCATTTACAAGAATAAAAGTCCAGCAATCATAAATTCTCCAATATCAATCAACTTCAAAACATCACTCTTGAATTTTCCCTTAGAAACTTAAATATGGAAAAACAGCAAATGAGGTAATGTCACTTCCTGTCTTTGGGCAGGCATATTCCCCATAAAAGTCCCCTTTAACACACTATGGTTTCTTTTCCCTCCAAAACAACATGGAAGTCTCTCCACAAAAATAATCACAGGTATGTTATTTTTCTCTTAATCTACTTTTGTCTTACCTACTTCAATCAAATATACAGACTTTTCTGGCTAGATAAACATTATACTTACACTCTAGTAACATATTATAAGAATAATATTTCATCTCAAATATTTACAATACATTTCTATAATACATTTCACTCATACTGTGTACAACATCTGTATCTGTATCACTCCAACACTCAGAAAACAGAATGAAAAACCTTTCAGTTTCCAAAGATTTCCACCTTTAATGTGTAGATTTGTACAGAGTTTAACACAGTGAGGTTATGATTTCACAGCATGTGTAACTTGTAGAACAGTATTTATGTCATATGTACAGAAATCAACTGCAGCTCAGTCTATTATTTGAACATCATTTATTGTGTGTGTGTGTGAGAGAGAGAGGGAGAGGTTTAAAGTGTCTGTGTGAGTGTGTGTGTGTGTGAGTGTGTGTGTGTGTGTGGGTGTGTGTGTGTGAAAGAGTGAGAGGTATAGAGTGAATGACAGAGAGAGATGTGTAGTGTGTATGTGTGAGAAGTGTGTGTGTGTGTGTGTATGTGTATGAGAGAAAGATACAGGTGTATTTTGTGTGTGTGTGTGTGTGAGAGAGAGAGAGAGAGGTGTTTTGTGTGTGTGTGTGTGCATACGTTTGTGTAAGACACGTGTGTGTGTGTGTGTGCGTGCATACGTTTGTGTAAGAGACTTGTAGTGTGTGTGTGTGTGTGTGTGTGTGTGTGTGTGTGTCACAGAGATGTACTGTGTGTGTGTGTGTGTGAGAGAGGTGTGTGTTCGTGTGTGTGTATGACAGACAGGTGTAGTGTGTGTAAGAGACAGAGAAAGATGTGTAGCGTGTATGTGTGAGAACGAAGTGTAGTGTGTGTAAGAGTGTGTGTGAGAGAGGTGTGTGTGTATGTGTGTAAGAGAAAGATACAGGTGTATTTTGTAGTATTGTGTGTGTGTGTGTGTGTGTGTGTGTGTGTGTGTGTGTGTGTGTGTGTGTGTGTGTGTGTGTGTGTGTGTGTGTGTGTGTGTGTGTGTGTGTGTGTGTGTGTGTGTGAGAGAGAGAGAGGGGTGAGAGAGAGAGTGTGTGTGTGTGTGTGTGTCACAGAGATTTGTAATGTTTGTGTGTGTGAGAGAGGTGTGTGTGAGAGAGGTGTGTGTGAGAGAGGTGTGTGTGAGAGAGGTGTGTGTGAGAGAGGTGTGTGTGAGAGAGGTGTGTGTGAGAGAGGTGTGTGCGAGAGAGGTGTGTGCGAGAGAGGTGTGTGCGAGAGAGGTGTGTGCGAGAGAGGTGTGTGCGAGAGAGGTGTGTGCGAGAGAGGTGTGTGCGAGAGAGGTGTGTGAGTGAGAGGTGTGTGAGTGAGAGAGGTGTGTGTGTGTGAGAGGTGTGTGTGTGTGTGTGTGTGTGAGAGAGAGAGATGTACTGTGTGTTTGTGTGTGTGAGAGGTGTGTGCTTGTGTGTGTGTATGACAGAGAGACAGGTGTAGTGTGTGTAAGAGACAGAGAAAGATGTGTACCGTGTATGTGTGAGAAAGAACTGTAGTGTGTGTGAGAGAGAGGTGTCTGTGTATGTGTGAGTGTGTGTGTGCATACATTTGCGTAAGAGACTTGTAGTGTGTGTGTGTGTGTGTGTGTGTGTGTGTGACACAGAGAGATCTACTGTGTGTTTGTGTGTGTAAGAGTGTGTGTGAGTGAGAGGTGTGTCTGTGTATGTGTGTGAGTGTGTGAGAGAGAAAGAGAGAGGTGGTGTGTGTGCGTTCGTGTGTGTGTGTGTGTGTGTGTGTGTGTGTGACAGAGAGAGAGAGAGAGAGAGAGAGAGAGAGAGAGAGAGAGAGAGAGAGAGAGAGAGACAGGTATATTATGTGTGTGTATGTGACAGGCTGTGTGTGTGTGTATGTGAGAGACGTGTAGAGTGCATGTTTGTGTGTGAAAGACAAAGTATGTGTGTGTGCGTGTGAGAGAGAGAGAGAGGTGGATTGTGTATGCGTTTGTGTGAAAGAAGTGTATTATGTGTGTGTTACGGAGAGATGTACTGTGTGTTTGTGAGTGAGTGGTGTGTGTGAAAGAGTGAGGTATAGAGTGTATG
>NC_137497.1:15281220-15283720 GCF_041902795.1 Electrophorus electricus | reverse complement strand
TCTCTCACACAGATAATAGTTCTGTCTCTCTCTCACACAGATAATAGTTCTGGCTCTCTCTCTCTCTCTCACACAAACACAGATAATAGTTCTGTCTCTCTCTCTCCCTCTCACACAAACACAGATAATAGTTCTATCTCTCTCTCAGATAATAGTTCTGTCTCTCTCTCTCTCTCTCTCTCTCTCTCTCTCTCGCTCTCTCTCACACACACACAACAGTTCTGTCTCTCTCTCTCACTCTCTCTCAGACAGATAATAGTTCTGGCTCTCTCTATCTCACATAGATAATAGATCTGTCTCTCTCTCTCACACAAATAATAGTTCTGTCTCTCTCTCTCTCTCTCTGTGTCTCACACACAGATAATAGTTCTGTCTCTCTCTCACACAGATAATAGTTCTGTCTCTCTCTCTCTCCCTCTCACACAAACACAGATAATAGTTCTATCTCTCACTCAGATAATAGTTCTGTCTCTCTCCCTCTCTCTCTCTCTCTCTCTCTGTCTCACACACAGATCATATTTCTGTCTCTCTCTCTCTTTCGCTCTCTCTCTTTCTCACACACAGATAATATTTCTGTCTCTCTCCCTCTCTCTCTCTCTCTCTCTCTCTCTCTCTCTCTCTCTCTCTCTCTCGGTCTCACACAGATAAGACTTCTGTCTCTCTCTCTCTCTCTCTCTCTCTCTCTCTCGGTCTCACACAGATAAGACTTCTGTCTCTCTCTCTCTCGGTCTCACACAACAGTTCTGTCTCTCTCTGTCTCAAAGATAATAGATCTGTCTCTCTCTCTCTGTCTCACACAGATAATAGTTCTGTCTCTCTCTCTCACACACAGGTAATAGTTCTGTCTCTCTCTCTCTCAGATAATAGTTCTGTCTCTCTCTCTCTCACACACAGTTATTAGTTCTTTCTCTCTCTCTGTATCACACAGACAGAAAATAGTTGTCTCTCTCTCTCTATTTCTCTCACACACACAGATAATTGTTCTATCTCTCTCTCACACAGATAATAGTTCTGTCTCTCTCTCTCTCACACAGATAATAGTTCTGTCTCTCTCTCTCACACAGTAATTAGTTCTCTCTCTCTCTCTGTCTCACACAGATAACAGATCTGTCTCTCTCTCTCTCTCTCTCTCTCTCTCTCGGTCTCACACAGATAAGACTTCTGTCTCTCTCTCTCTCTCGGTCTCACACAACAGTTCTGTCTCTCTCTGTCTCAAAGATAATAGATCTGTCTCTCTCTCTCTGTCTCACACAGATAATAGTTCTGTCTCTCTCTCTCTCACACACAGTTATTAGTTCTTTCTCTCTCTCTGTATCACACAGACAGAAAATAGTTGTCTCTCTCTCTCTCTATTTCTCTCACACACACAGATAATTGTTCTATCTCTCTCTCACAGATAATAGTTCTGTCTCTCTCTCTCTCACACAGATAATAGTTCTGTCTCTCTCTCTCTCACACAGTAATTAGTTCTCTCTCTCTCTCTGTCTCACACAGATAACAGATCTGTCTCTCTCTCTCTCTCTCACACACACAGGTAATAGTTCTGTATCTCTCTCTCTCACAGATAAGTTCTGTCTCTCTCTCACACACACACAGATAATAGTTCTGTCTCTCTCTCTCTCCCTCTCTCTCTCTCTCTCACACAGATAATAGTTCTGTCTCTCTCTCTCACACAGTAATTAGTTCTCTCTCTCTCTCGGTCTCACACAGATAAGACTTCTGTCTCTCTCTCTCTCTCTCTCTCTCTCTCTCTCACACACAGGTAATAGTTCTGTATCTCTCTCTCTCACAGATAAGTTCTGTCTCTCTCTCTCTCTCTCTCTCTCTCACACACACAGATAATAGTTCTGTCTATCTCTCTCTCTATCTGTCTCACACACAGATAATAGTTCGGTCTCTCTCCCTCTCTCTCTCTCGCTCTCTCTCACACACACACAAAGAAAATAGTTCTGTCTCTCTCTCTCTCTCTCTCTCTCTGTCTCACACACAGATCATATTTCTGTCTCTCTCTCTCTTTCTCTCTCTCTCTTTCTCACACACAGATAATATTTCTGTCTCTCTCCCTCTCTCTCTCTCTCTCTCTCTCTCTCTCTCTCTCGGTCTCACACAGATAAGACTTCTGTCTCTCTCGCTCTCTCTCTCTCTCTCTCTCGGTCTCACACAGATAAGACTTCTGTCTCTCTCTCTCGGTCTCACACAACAGTTCTGTCTCTCTCTGTCTCAAAGATAATAGATCTGTCTCTCTCTCTCTGTCTCACACAGATAATAGTTCTGTCTCTCTCTCTCTCTCACACACACAGGTAATAGTTCTGTCTCTCTCTCTCTCAGATAATAGTTCTGTCTCTCTCTCTCTCAGATAATAGTTCTGTCTCTCTCTCTCTCACACACAGTTATTAGTTCTTTCTCTCTCTCTGTATCACACAGACAGAAAATAGTTGTCTCTCTCTCTATTTCTCTCACACACACAGATAATTGTTCTATCTCTCTCTCACACAGATAA
>NC_137497.1:15143720-15276220 GCF_041902795.1 Electrophorus electricus | reverse complement strand
AGATAATAGTTCTGTCTCTCTCTGTCTCACACACAGATAATAGTTCTGTCTCTCTCTCTCTCTCTCTCTCTCACACAGTTATTAGTTCTCTCTCTCTCTCACACACAGTTATTAGTTCTCTCTCTCTGTCTCACACAGATAATAGATCTGTCTCTCTCTCTTTCTCTCTCTCACACAGGTAATAGTTCTGTCTCTCTCTCTCACAGATAACAGTTCTGTCTCTCTCTCTCACACACACAGATAATAGTTCTGTCTATCTCTCTCTCTCTCTCACACACAGATAATAGATCTCTCTCTCTCTCTATCTCTCTCACAGATAATAGTTCTCTCTCTCTCTCTCACACAAACACAGATAATAGTTCTGTCTCTAAAACACAGATAATAGTTCTATCTCTCTCTCAGATAATAGTTCTGTCTCTCTCTCTCAGATAATAGTTCTGTCTCTCTCTCTCTCTCTCTATTTCTCTCTCACACACACAGATAATAGTTCTGTCTCTCTCTGTCTCACACACAGATAATAGTTCTGTCTCTCTCTCACACAGATAATAGTTCTTTCTTTCTCTCTCTCTGTCTCACACACAGATAATAGTTCTGTCTCTCTCTCTCTCTCTCTCTCTCTCTCTCTCACACACACAGATAATAGTTCTGTCTCTCTCTCTCTCTCTCACAGTTATTAGTTCTCTCTCTCTGTCTCACAAAGATAATAGATCTGTCTCTCTCTCTCTTTCTCTCTCTATCACACACACACAGATAATAGTTCTGTATCTCTCTCTCTTTTTCTCTCTCTCTCTCTCTCTCAGAGATAAGTTCTGTCTCTCTCTCTCTCTATCTCACACACACACAGATAATAGTTCTGTCTATCTCTCTCTATATCTCTCTCTCAGATAATAGTTCTGTCTCTCTCTCTCTCTCTCTCTCTCTGACACACAAAGAAAATAGTTCTGTCTCTCTCTCTCTCTCTCTCTCTCTCTCACACACAGTTATTAGTTCTCTCTCTCTCTGTCTCACACAGAATAGATCTCTCTCTCTCACACACACACAGATAATAGTTCTGTCGCTCTTTCTCTCTCTCGCAGATAATAGTTCTGTCTCTCTCTCACAGATAACAGTTCTGTTTCTCTCTCTCTCTCTGTCTCACACACAGATATATTTCTGTCTCTCTCCCTCTCTCTCTCTCTCTCTCTCTCTTTCTCGGTCTCACAACAGTTTTGTCTCTCTCTCTCACTGTCTCGCACAAAGATAATAGTTCTGTCTCTCTGTTTCTCACAAACACACAGATAATAGTTCTGTCTGTCTCTCTCTCTTTCTCACACACAGATAATATTTCTGTCTGTCTCCCTCTCTCTCTCTCAGTCTCACACAACAGTTCTGTCTCTCTCTGTCTCACACACATAATAGTTCTGTCTCTCTCTCTCTCTCTCTCACATACAGATAATAGTTCTGTCTCTCTCTCTCTCACACACAGGTAATAGTTCTGTTGCTCTTTCTCTCTCTCTCGCACAGATAATAGTTCTGTCTCTCTCTCTCTCACACGGATAATAGTTCTGTCTCTCTCTCTCTCACACACAAAGATAATAGTTCTGTCTCTCTCTCTCTCTCTCTCTCACACACACAGATAATAGTTCTGTCTCTCTCTCTCTCACACGGAAAATAGTTCTGTCTCTCTCTCTCTCTCTCTCTCTCTCTCTCTCACACACACACACACACACACACACACACACACACACACAGATAATAGTACTGTCTCTCTCTCTCTCTCACACACACAGATAATAGTTCTGTCTCTCTCTCACACACACACAGATAATAGTTCTGTCTCTCTCTCTCTCTCTCACACACAGATAATAGTTCTGTCTCTCTCTCACACGGAAAATAGTTCTCTGTCTCTCTCTCTCTCTCTCTCTCACAAACAGATAATAGTTCTGTCTCTCTCTCACACACAGATAATAGTTCTGTCTCTCTCTCTCTCTCTCTCTCTCTCACAGATAATAGTTCTGTCTCTCTCTCTCTCACACACAGATAATAGTTCTGTCTCTCTCTCTCTCTCACACACAGATAATAGTTCTGTCTCTCTCTCTCACACACACACAGATAATAGTTCTGTCTCTCTCTCTCTCTCTCTCTCTCTCTCTCTCTCTCTCTCACAGATAGTTCTCTCTCTCTCGCTTTCTCTCTCTCTCTCACACACACACAGATAATAGTTATGTCACTCTCTCTTTCAGATAATAGTTCTGTCTCTCTCTCTCTCTCTCACAGACAGATAATAGTTCTGTCTCTCTCTCACACACACACACAGATAATAGTTCTGTCTCTCTCTCTCTCTCTCTCACACGGATAATAGTTCTGTCTCTCTCTATCTCTCTCTCTCTCTCACACACAAAGATAATAGTTCTGTCTCTCTCTCTCTCTCACACACAGATAATAGTTCTGTCTCTCTCACACACACACAAATAATAGTTCTGTCTCTCTCTCACACGGAAAATAGTTCAGTCTCTCTCTCTCTCTCACACACACACACACACACACACACACACACAGATAATAGTACTGTCTGTCTCTCTCTCACACACAGATAATAGTTCTGTCTCTCTCTCTCTCTCTCTCTCACACACACACAGATAATAGTTCTGTCTCTCTCTCACACACACACAGATAATAGTTCTGTCTCTCTCTCTCTCTCTCACACACAGATAATAGTTCTGTCTCTCTCTCTCTCACACACAGATAATAGTTCTGTCTCTCTCTCTCTCACACACAGATAATAGTTCTGTCTCTCTCTCTCTCTCACACACAGATAATAGTTCTGTCTCTCTCTCTCACACACACACAGAGAATAGTTCTGTCTCTCTCTCTCTCTCACAGATAATAGTTCTGTCTCTCTCTCTCTCTCTCTCTCTCTCACACAGATAATATTTCTGTCTCTCTCTCTCACACACACACAGTTATTAGTTCTGTCTTTCTCTCTTTCTCTCTCTCTCTCTCTCTCTCTGTGTTCCACACACAGATAATAGTTCTGTCGCTCTCTCTCTCTCTCTCACACAGATAACAGTTCTGTCTCTCTCTCTCTCACACACAGAAAAGTTCTGTCTCACACACAGATAATAGTTGTCTCTCCCTGTCTCACACACAGATAATAGTTCTGTCGCTCTCTCTCTCGCTCTCTGTCTCACACACAGATAATAGTTCTGTAGCTCTTTCTCTCTCTCTCGCACAGATAATAGTTCTGTCTCTCTGTCTCACACAGATAATAATTCTCTCTCTCTCTCTCTCTCTCTCTCTCTCTCTCACACACACACACAGATAATAGTTCTCTCTCTATGTCTCACACAGATAATAATTCTCTCTCTCTCTCTCTCTCTCTCTCTCACAAACACAGATAATAGTTCTGTCTCTCTCTCTCACACACACACAGATAATAGTTCTGTCTCTCTCTCACACAAACACACAAAGATAATAGTTCTCGCTCTCTCTCTCCATTTCAGACACACACATCGTTCTGGGCATTGAGAGTTCTGGTAAACTGGGATGTGATGATGTTGTCACTTCACCTCTCTTTTGTCTCTCTAGTTTGTTGACTGAGAGCGGCGCAGTGTTGATCATGCCTGTGGTTCCTTTTAGCTGTGCTGCCACAGCTACATCTGCCAAAGTCCATCTTTGCACATCATAGTTTCCTAATTTCCACACCCTCTACCTGGACATGTCTAATAATCTAGTCTCTCTGTCTGCTGAGGTTCACCTACCCCTGATGTCATGACGTTACTGTCTCAGCTGCCATGGCTCCTCCCACCACCCCATGATGCCCCCTGTTGTAGCCCCCCACACCTCCACCCCACACAGCTACTTCCCCGCTGCCCTTCATGGATGATCTCATACAGGAAGAGTTTCGGTCATGTGCACACCGTCGGGACCAGACTAGGACTTCTAGAAAACCACACTAGACATTAATTGCTTATTGTTCCATATTTCTTTATTTATTTTTCTCCATCTCACTACTTATTCTGCTCCTTATTGTCTATATTCTTACTACTGTAATGTCCGTTATTGTCCAGAGGACCCCACCAGTTTACAGCCCACCAGAACCAGTGCACCGAGGACACTGTCAGCACTGACATCCACACGTCTCTCACACATCTGGAGGACATGGACAGTTATGTTCCAGTGCTGTTCACTGATTACAGCTCAGCAGTCAACACAGTCACCCCAACCAAACTGACTGAAACACTCACCATTGGACTCACACCCTCCTTCTGTAAATGGGGGCTGAACTTTCTAACAGACAGAATCAGTCAGTCAGAACTGGCAATGTACATCCAGCACAAGGACTGAACTCTGGGACCCCCCAGGACTGTGTGGCCGCCCAGTATAACACCAGCATCATCAAACTGGTTTGCCTGATCACTGGATGAGACAGCATACAGGAGGGAGGCGACAGACATGGTGACATGGTGTCATGACAACAATCTCTCCCTGAAAGTAGACAAGACCAAGAAGATGATTGTTAACCCAAGGAGGAAGGAGAAGCAGCAGCACACCCCACTACAGACAGGAGAGATGGATGTGAACTCCTTCACCTTCCTGGAGTTCACATCAGTAAGGACCTCACCTGGTCCTACAACACACCCCACATCAGTGAGGACCTCACCTGGTCCTACAACACACCCCACATCAGTGAGGACCTCAGCTGGACCTACAACACACACCCCACATCAGTGAAGACCTCACCTGGACCTACAACACACCCCACATCAGTAAGGACCTGAGCTGGACCTACAACACACACCCCACATCAGTGAGGACCTGAGCTGGACCTACAACACACACCCCACATCAGTGAGGACCTCACCTGGACCTACGACACACCCCACCGCATCAGTGAGGACCTCACCTGGACCTACAACACACACAACGCATCACTGAGGACCTCATCTGGACCTACAACACACACAACGCATCACTGAGGACCTCACCTGGACCTACAACACACACAACGCATCACTGAGGACCTCACCTGGACCTACAACACACCCCACACCAGTGAGGACCTCACCTGGACCTACAACACACACCCCACATCAGTGAGGACCTCACCTGGACCTACAACACACCCCACATCAGTGAGGACATCACCTGGACCTACAACACACACCACATCAGTGAGGACCTCACCTGGACCTACAACACACACCACATCAGTGAGGACCTCACCTGGACCTACAACACAGCCCACATCAGTGAAGACCTCACCTGGACCTACAACACACACCCCACATCAGTGAGGACCTCACCTGGACCTACAACAAACACCACATCATAAAGAAATCCCAACAGTATCTGCTGTGTCCTCTGTTTATGTACGATACACAGCATGACTTGCAGGTAAACACTCTCCTGACATCAGAACTCTGAAAATGTTCAGCTCTTGTTCACAGTTTTATTGACAACAGGAGGAAACGTGAAACTGAATCACATGAAAGACAAATCAACAACAAGCCAGCCACAACAAGTACCGATATACACAAAACACAATGCAGCAAACTTCACAGAGAATAACATTATCCACCAAATAATGATCTGTGATTACAAATAACAATACAATAAACTACACACAACCACAATGTTTTCAACAGGTATGAGATGTACGCAGACAACTGCATTAGCACGGCTATAATAACTACAATAACTATAATAACTACAATAACTAGAACTCTTGGAGTTGTATTCTCTCACTCTACGATCGCTACACACATGAACCGAATCGCTGCTACTGACACCCTGTGGTTCATAAATGAATTACAACTAACCTCAAAAAATGGAACAGAGTTTATAAACTCCTGACAGAACAGCATCTGTATTTCCTGAGGAGGCTGAGGAAATGTAGCATGTCAACTAAAACTCAGCAGTTCCTACAGGAGAATGATGGAGAGTGAACTCACCAGCCACCACAGTATGATATGGGAACTGCACTACTCAGGAATGGAAGACTCAGTTTTCAGTATTTTCTCATTCTCACTCTTTCATAAACACACACAGACACCAACACAGAAACACACACGCACACACACACACACACACACACACACCCACACACACACACACACACATATATATACAAGTAAGCACACACAAACAAACCCCCATACACATGCACACACTAACGTTCCATACCTGAGAGTGTCCAATCTGCAGTGGGGATCCTCCAGTCTAGAAGAGAGCAGCTTCACTCCTGACTCTCCTGGGTGATTGTACGTCAGGTCCAGTTCTTTCAGGTGGGAGGGGTTTGACCTCAGAGCTGAAGCCAGAGAAGAACAGCCTTCCTCTGTGACCAAACAACCAGACAGTCTGCAGAAAGGAGGGAAACAGGTAGAGAGACAGAGAGTGAGATGCACTTCCAGAGCAGCCTGCATGGGGCAGCTAGAGAGGCTGGTAACTGTAGTGGAGGTTCCTCCACTCTCATCTCTCTCCGGCGTCCTCCATGGCAGATGGTTTTGTTCACTCTTCTCCAGATCGCTGCTGTCTGTGTTTATTTTAGCTCTTATTTTTATTCAGCTCTTCAGAACTCTAGTGCACTATTAACCTACATCAAAAGAACCCTAAAGCTGGACTTACACTGTGTGATTTCAGTGGTCTTATAAGACTGTTACATGTCAGACTGTATGAGATGATGCCAGTAAAATCTTGGCAGAATTCTACATCTGGCTGTGATAACAGGAGTAATAACACTGTCACATTTCTGGACCTGTGACTCAGAGATAAAGTCTAAGAATCCTAAGCGATGCATACTTTTTTTGGAACTTGCAAAGCTGATGCCAGACTTTCACAAGTGTTTTCCTCAAGATTACAGATAGCTAGACTGCAAGTAGATACAACAGACATTACAATATACCCTACAGTAGATACAACAGATATCACAATATACCCTACAGTAGATACAACAGACAATACAATATAGGCTACAGTAGATACAACAAATATTACAATGTACCCTACAGTAAATACAACATATATCACAATGTACTCTACAGTAGATACAATATTACAATATACCCTACAGTAGATACAACAGATATCATAACATACTCCATAGTATATAGTATAGTGGAATTATTTTTGTCATTATGGGAATATCTCTGAGAAATAGATATCCAAAATCAGCATATTGTAAATGAGTACATGAATTCCCCTAATGGTAGTATGACTTTAATATGGGATTATTAAACTTCCGCGTGCTGTCTCGACAGCAGAGTCCCTCGCAGTCTTCAAACACAGACTGAAGACCCATCTGTTTGTGGAATATTTAAATGACCACTGATCCTGCTCCTATGTTGACTAACTGAATCTCTAGTACTTCTTGTAGGGTGTTTATTACTCTGATGTTGACTGCTCCTATGTTGACTAACTCTAGTACTTACTGTTTATTGCACTGATTGTCTGTTATAGAGCTTAAATGTATTTTGTACTTCTAGACATTAGCATTGATCCCTGTATTTCAACAGTATTCTAGTTCATTGGTATCTTGCACTCTAACCTACTTTACTGGCTAGGATCTTTTCTATGAGGAAATGACAAAGCACTTTTCTAAGTCGTCCTGGATAAGAGCATCTGCCAAATGTTGTAAAAGTAAATATAAATGTACTCTTATGTGGTCATGGAACTGTCTTGGCTTTATGGGACATTTCTGAGAAATAGATATCCAAAATCAACCTGAATGAAATGAGTACATGAATTCACCCAAAGGTATTATTATTTTAATAGGAGTTTATGAAAAATAGTAGAGTGAAATCTGTCCAAACTTACTCTGCTGATACTCTGCAAATTCAATCTATACAAAATGAGTGCATTATTTCGCCTAAAGGTAGTTTGACTTTAATATGCATTTATGAAGACATTGTGCAGTGAGTGTCCAAACTTACTCTGCTAATAGTCAAGGGCTTCTACTCACATGTGGTAGTGGAACTGTTTTTGCATTTTGTTAAAATTCAGAAAAATATGTAAAACTTCAATATAGATTTATTAATGATATAATAATAGATTTAATGATATAATTAATGATATAATAATATAGATTTATTAAACTAGTGATAACCCGTTTCAGCTGGCCATCAAGATCTATAATAATCTTCTGAGAAACATTATGTAGAAAAAGCATTTTCCACAATGCTTATTAAGCTGTGTAAATATATTAGCAATTGTGTTTAATGTAATTATGCAATTAAACTAGTTCAATCAAGTAAACTGTATTTTGTACTTTTAAATGTAGTAAACGTGCATGTCCATCAAAGCTTTTTAAAATACGCAAGTCTGTTTCTTTGCTTAGGGAGAGTTAGATTGCGGTGAGCAGCGAAATACCGTAAAATCGCGCATATAGGCGCAATGAATTTAAACCGCGGATGACTTGACCGTGAATCGCTAAAGCGCGGATAGCGTGATCGCGGTTGTAACCTAGTGACCACCTGTAACCTAGTAACCACCTGTAACCTAGCTACAAGGTTTAAATGTGTTTAAACTGATGTAGGGGACATGACTGTTTCTCTCTCTCTCTCTCTCTCTCTCTCTCTCTCTCTCTCTCTCTCTCTCTCTCACACACACATACAAATAATAGTTCTCTCGCTCTCATGCACACATACAGATAAAAGTTCTCTCTCCCTCTTTCTCTCACACACAAATACACACACACACACACACACACACAAATAATAGTTCTGTCTCCCTCACACACACACACGTTTCAATTGAGGTGAAGCATTATAAACAGTAAATGAAACATACTTGTGTCAATCTGTGTAATAAATAAGATTTCAAACAGTAGTCATATTGGCTCTGAACTAAACAGTGATAGGTCTGGTTTACTGTGTGTAAACAGTAGTTATTTTGGTCCTGAACTAAACAGTGTGAGGTCTGGTTTACTGTGTATAAACAGTAGTCATATTGGTCCTGAACTAAACAGTGTGAGGTCTGGTTTACTGTGTATAAACAGTAGTTATATTGGCCCTGAACTAAACTGTGAGGTCTGGTTTACTGTGTATAAACAGTAGTTATATTGGTCCTGAACTAAACAGTGTGAGGTCTGGTTTACTGTGTATAAACAGTAGTTATATTGGTCCTGAAATAAACAGTGTGGGGTCTGGTTTACTGTGTATAAACAGTAGTTATATTGGTCCTAAACTAAACAGTGTGAGGTCTGGTTTAATTCTGTGTGTGGTTATATTTCTACATGTAGTTATATTGCTACATTTGGTTAGACTTCTACATGTGATTATAATTCTACGTGTGGTTATATTTCTATATGTGGTTATAATTCTCAGTGTATCTGAATCATGTAGTATCAAATGATGAATTATGCATGCAGAAATGTCTGATCTAAAGTTCTGATGTAATACAAAACACCACACATGCTATGCACCACACACACACACACACACACACACACACAATATCACTACTTCACACAACTAATTTATTCACTAAAATGAACCATTTACATTAACACAAAAAAAACAACTAAACAAGTCAGCAGAGCTGTGGGGCTACAGTGAGAGTGGACAGAGCTGGCACTACAGCAGACCTGTGGGGCTACAGTGAGAGTGGACACAGCTGCCACTACAGCAGGCCTGTGGGGCTACAGTGAGAGTGGACACAGCTGCCACTACAGCAGGCCTGTGGGGCTACAGTGAGAGTGGACACAGCTGACACTACAGCAGACCTGTGGGGCTACAGTGAGAGTGGACACAGCTGACACTACAGCAGGCCTGTGGGGCTACAGTGAGAGTGGACACAGCTGACACTACAGCAGGCCTGTGGGGCTACAGTGAGAGTGGACACAGCTGACACTACAGCAGACCTGTGGGGCTACAGTGAGAGTGGACACAGCCGACACTACAGCAGACCTGTGGGGCTACAGTGAGAGTGGACACAGCCGACACTACAGCAGAGCTGTGGGGCTACAGTGAGAGTGAACACAGCTGACACTACAGCAGACCTGTGGGGCTACAGTGAGAGTGGACACAGTTGGCTCCTCTGTCTCTGTCTGCTGTGTCCACTCTCTTCCATGTCCTCCTCCTGGACACTTTCACCATCAAGTTCTTCTGTCTTTTCTCTCTCCTGCTGTCATCTTACTAAAGAAGGTTGCCATGGCAATAGCATTACTCTTTCTCTTCATCCTGGTTGTTTTCTGTCTCTCTACACTAAATGTAAACGAAAAAGCAGGAGTATTTTATATTCTAGCCATTTCCTTAGATTTAAGGAAGCTAACATTAGGCTCATTAGCTTTGTTACAGTACATCAGGCACCCACTGTGGCGCGCACACACACACACACACACACACACACACACACTTCACTCCTTCTCTCCTCCTAATCTCCTGATTACTGTGTCTTGTGTGTCTTTCTTTCTCTCTTGTAATTAAGTCCACAGGTTCACTCGTCCAGTGCTGAACATTGTTCCTCACTACTGTGTTCAGATGTCCTGAGTTTACTGTCAGCTGTCTGCTCAGTTTCTCCCTCTGCTGACCCAACGTCTTCTACCATCACTGTTCTATTTTTGTTTGATGTTTCTGGCTTGATGAAAAAATTAGCAGCCAACATTCACTCCTAAGTCAAGCTAGTATGACGTTAGTGTGAGGTATCTAGGAGTAGTAACCAACAATATACTGTAACTTGGCAAGCTTAAGGTTACTAATATTAGCCAGCTACATGTTTAATAAAAACACCTGTGGAGAGAGATCACAGATTTATCTTAATGAATAACCAATAAACCTTTCAGGTCGATTGAATGAATATTAACTTGTTGAGTTCTTTCCTCCAGCACAGCTGTCAGTTCAGCTCATCTCAACATGTGTTGAACACATGATGTAAATCATAATGAGAACAGGGTCTCCCACCCAAAAACACAAGGGAATCGTGTGATTGTAAAAGAGTCCTGTAATGTGTCCAGAACCTCGATGGTTCAGCTTTAAATATTTTAAATACGATTTTAAGGGCTTTTATTTGCAGAGAGATGAAAATGACTGATGTTTACAGTGTTTCCATACATAAACTAGATAAATTCATTCAGTGAAAATCTTACATTAGAACACTTCATTTTACAACACTGTTGTTGGAGTTTCTGAATATATTCATCCTGTAAGACATTTTGCAAAATTTCTGCACTCAGGTGACCAAAAATGCAGCTTGTGGACAAAATGCCAAAGCGCCTAGTTGAAGCAGGATTGTAATAAATACACCTGTACATGTGGACAAGGACTCATCTGTGTCTCCTCTTTACAATGTTATATTTCTCTTCTAGACTTGAATAGCGGCTCATGCATCAGAAATGTAACTCTTTGTCTCCACAGTGTGGTCATTTAATGAAATGCAGTGAGGTTTCAACAGAAAACTATATTTAGAAATATTTAAAGAAGAGAACTTTATAATATAATATAAAAGTGTAAATTTCCTTGCATTGCTTTGCCTGGCAATGTTAGTTTAATACTGTACTATAAGGGAGTTGACACTGACCATTTTAAAATGGCTCTTTATTTACATTCAAAAATAGTCACAGAAACTCACCTGAGAATCTCCAGTTTACAGTGTGAACTCTTCAGTCCAGCACAGAGCTGCTCCACTCCTGAATTCTGCAGGTCATTATTAATCATCTCCAGTTCTCTCAGTGAGTTTTCTGTTTGTAGAACTCATGTGAGAGATTTGCAAGACTCTTCTGTGAGACCACAGCCAGATAGTCTGTAAACGAGTAAATACAGTAAATAATTTAGTTCAGTCAGAGGATGATGAATTAAAAGATCTGAACTGCTAATAAAAATGTAAAGAAGAGCTTGAAAGGTCTGGAACACACTGATACATTTTCAGCCTTTTAATTTTACAAACACAGCAACATTTCAACACTACTGTGTCTTCACCAAGGACAAAATGGACAAAGACATGACAAATAACATTCATTAGCAACCTAAGACAGGTGACCAAATAATGGATGGTTGGTTCACAAGTCAGTGAATGGGAGTTACCATAATCAGAGTCCAAATATCAAAATATCACACCCCTAACACCATAACAGGAAACAGAACAACATAAATCTCATTCAATGTTTCACAAATACAAACACACTAATATACAAACAGAAAATATTGTTGGAAGACATGCAGAGTAGTGAGTATGGAGGAATAAACACTGCAGTATTGATTATGGAGGAATAAACACTGCAGTATTGATTATGTTGGAATGAACATTGCAGTAGTGATTATGGAGGAATAAAACACTGCAGTAGTGATTATGGAGGAATAAACACCACAGTATTGATTATGGTGGAATAATCACTGTAGTTTTTATCATGGAGAAATAAACACTGCAGTAGTGATTATGGAATAATGAACACTGCAGTATTGATTATGTTGGCATGAACACCGCAGTAGTGATTTTAGAGGAATAAATCACTGTAGTATTTATTATGGAGGAATAAACACTGCAATGGTGATTATTGGAGGAATGAACATTGCAGTAGTGATTATGGAGGAATTAACACCACAGTATTGATTATTTTTGGAATAATCACTGTAGTATTTATTATGGAGAAATAAACACTGCAGTATTGACTATGAAATAATGAACAGTGCAGTAGTGATTATGGAGGAATGAACATTGCAGTAGTGAATATTAGTGTATGAACACTGCAGTACTAATGATGGTGGGATGAACATTGCATTAGTGATTATGGAGGAATGGACAGAATGCAGAGAGCAGAATCTTTTACTAGTGTTTACATTCCTGTGCTGACACTGAGTCACTGATCATGAAACATTCTCCTCTGCCTTTGCTTTTCCCAGTGAGGTCCTGAGTTCTGTCTGTGTGGTGCATCGAGAATCCTGGAGGCTCAATAGCTGAGTCAGGGACCCCATCAGTCAGTCAGGTGTGTGTGAGGCAGACCCCATCAGTCAGTCAGGTGCGTGTGAGGCAGACCCCATCAGTCAGTCAGGTGCGTGTGAGGCAGAACCCATCAGTCAGTTAAGTGCGTGTGAGGCAGAACCCATCAGTCAGTTAAGTGCGTGTGAGGCAGAACCCATCAGTCAGTTAAGTGCGTGTGAGGCAGAACCCATCAGTCAGTTAAGTGCGTGTGAGGCAGAACCCATCAGTCAGTTAAGTGCGTGTGAGGCAGAACCCATCAGTCAGTTAAGTGCGTGTGAGGCAGAACCCATCAGTCAGTTAAGTGCGTGTGAGGCAGAACCCATCAGTCAGTTAAGTGCGTGAGGCAGAACCCATCAGTCAGTTAAGTGCGTGAGGCAGAACCCATCAGTCAGTTAAGTGCGTGAGGCAGAACCCATCAGTCAGTTAAGTGCGTGAGGCAGAACCCATCAGTCAGTTAAGTGCGTGAGGCTGAACCCATCAGTCAGTTAAGTGCGTGAGGCTGAACCCATCAGTCAGTTAAGTGCGTGAGGCTGAACCCATCAGTCAGTTAAGTGCGTGAGGCTGAACCCATCAGTCAGTTAAGTGCGTGAGGCTGAACCCATCAGTCAGTTAAGTGCGTGAGGCTGAACCCATCAGTCAGTTAAGTGCGTGAGGCTGAACCCATCAGTCAGTTAAGTGCGTGAGGCTGAACCCATCAGTCAGTTAAGTGCGTGAGGCTATCTCATGTCTGCTGTTGACATGAAATGTGTCCCTGGAGTTTGTCCTCCATGGACTGTATGTGTACAGTAAAATAATGGGGAGAAGAGGACAGTTCACATGTTTCAGTTAGATCAGAATTGACTCACTTCTCCTGCACTGCTTGTGTGAGGACTCAAGGACATCTGACTTTTTGTACAAAAGAACTGATATGGTCAGTAGTAACAGCATTAGCTTCTGGGAGACTCACTGCATGTTACATTGATCACACAGAGCTGTGAACGTCACTGCATGCTACACTGATCACACAGAGCTGTGAACGTCACTGCATGCTACACTGATCACACAGAGCTGTGAACGTTACTGCATGCTACACTCATCATTTTACATTTATGGCATTTAGCTGACGATTTTATCCAAAGCATCTTATAATTATGACTGAGTACAACTTGAGCAATTGAGGGTTAAGGGTCTTGCTCAGGGGCCCAACAGTGGCAACTCGGCAGTGGTGGGGCTTGAACCAGCAACCTTCTAATTAAATGTCAAGTACCTCAATCACACAGAGCTGAAGGTATAGTACTGGAATCAGTTGCTGTTAATGATGTTAGTTTATTTTGACTTAAACCTATTTACAACTAGATTATGACAAATTGCCTTGGTAAAATATTTAAACAATGAAAATGTTTCAGATGAAGTCATATTAACACCTACACCTTTCTAATGTGCCCAATCACCATCATCGGCTCTAAAGAAAACCTGTGATAAAGTTTGAAAACTGCCATCAGTGTGAAATATATATATGTGTGTGTGTGTGTGTGTGCATGTGTATACATTGGTCATGCTCATCCTTGTGCACTTTTCTCTGTATTGGTCAGTAGTGGTTGAACTGTAATGTTGATCTGAAAGCTGAACTGATAGTTCATATTTGAACCCTTTTGTATGTTACACTGTGTGGTGTGTGTGCATGCATGTGTGTGTGTGTGTGTGTATGTGTGTGTGTGTACACACTGATAGTTCATACCTGAACACTTCTATATATTACACTGCAGCACATTTTCTGTCTGTTTTACTAAGAGTGTGAACTATAAACACTGTTGGCCACTGTTTTAAAGGTAGAACCATTCTCAACTCACAGACACACAACTATCCATGACATCAAATATCATTTAACCATCATTAATACATTTAGACTAATGAATCACTAGACTGTATTGAATCACTGGACAGTGTTACTACATTCCAATGTTCCACAACTTTATGGTTTAACTTAAGCACCTGGTGTTGGAGCCTTCAATCACCTACATGTACTTTAATGTAGGATCTCTCTATCCATCTCTCTCTCTAATGTTCTCTCTCACTCTCCTTTTCATTTTTCACAGAAGACCTTCTGAGTCAAGAACATCCAATGCTACACCCACTGTTCATCTCTAAATGAAAATACTCACATGGCTTTTCTGGATACTTTGACCAATGGCAGCAGTCTCAGCAGACATTCCTCTGATGGGTCATATTTCCTCAGGTCAAACTCATCCAGCTCCTCTTCAGAGTTCAGCAACACAAACACCAGAGCTGACCACTGAGCAGGAGACAGTTTGGCTCCATGGAGATGACGGTCACCTCCTCTGCTCAGGTATGTTTGGACTTCCTGCACTAGAGAATGATCATTCAGTTCATTCAGACAGTGGAAGAGATTGATGGATTTCTCTGTAGAGGGACTGTCACTGATCTTCTGCTTGATGTACTTGATTGTTTCCTCTTTGCTGTGAGAGCTGCTTCCTCTCTGTGTCAGTAGGCCTCGTAAGAGAGTCTGATTGGACTCCAGTGAGAGACCCAGAAGGAAGCAGAGAAAAAGGTCTAGGTGTCCATTTTGACTCTGTAAGGCCTTGTCCACTGCACTGTTGAGGAAGACAGACATTGGGGTTTTGACCATTTCAGGGTGTTGCTGGGCCACTGCACTGTTGAGGAAGACAGACATTGGGGTTTTGACCATTTCAGGGTGTTGCTGGGCCACTGCAATGTTGAGGAAGACAGACATTGGGGTTTTGACCATTTCAGGGTTTTGCTGTTGCAGCACATTGGTGTTGGTGGAGATGAAAGAAATAAGCACATATACAGCAGCCAGAAACTCCTGAACACTCAGATGTACAAAGCTGAACACCTTCCCCAGCTGTAGCTCAAACTCCTCTCTGAAGATCTGAGTGCACATTCCTGAATACACTGTCATTTCTCTGACATCTATGCCACTGTTTCTCAGGTCTTCCTCATAGAAGATCAGGTTGCCTTTTTCTAGCTGTTGGAACGCCAGTTTTCCCAGTGCCAAAACATGTTTTCTCATGTGACGTGGGTGAGTGGGACCTTTTTGTTCTTTCATACTTCGTCCATACTTTTGATCCTTGTGTCTGAGCTGAAAGATCAGGAAGTGTGTGAACATCTGAGTCAGAGTCTTGGGGATCTCTGCTTCACCCAACATTCTCTCTAAAACAGTGGCTGCAATCCAACAGAAGACTGGAATGTGGCACATGATGTAGAGGCTTTTTGATGACTTCATGTGTGTGATGATTCTATTGGCCAGGCTCTGATCACTGATTCTCTTCCTGAAATATTCCTCTTTCTGTGGTTCACTGAACCCTCTTACCTCTGTTACCTGGTCAACACACTCAGGAGGGATCTGATTGGCTGCTGCTGATCGAGAGGTTATCCAAAGGAGAGCAGAGGGAAGCAGATTCCCCTTGATGAGGTTTGTCAGCAGCACATCCACTGAGGTTGACTCTGTTACATCCCACAATCTCTCATTGTTCTGGAAAGCTAGAGGAAGTCTACACTCATCCAGACCATCAAAGATGAACAGAATTTTGTAGTTTGTATAATGTTTAGGTTTTAATTCACATGTTTCTGGGAAAAAGCGATGAAGAAGCTCCACCAGACTAAACTTTTTCTCCTTCATCAAATTCAGCTCCCTAAAAGGAAGTGGGAATATAAAGAGTACATCCTGATTTACGTTTCCTTCAGACCAGTCCAGTATGAACTTCTGCACAGAGACTGTTTTGCCAATTCCAGCCACTCCTTTAGTCAGCACAGTTCTGATGGCTTTGTCTTGTCCTGGTAAGGGTCTAAAGATGTCACTGCATTTGATGGGTGTCTCCTGTGTTGCTGGTCTCCTGGATGCTGTCTCAATCTGTCTCACCTCATGCTCATTATTGACCTCTCCACTCCCTCCCTCAGTGATGTAGAGCTCTGTGTAGATCTCATTCAGAAGTGCTGTGGTTCCCTGCTGTGAGATTCCTTCATGAATCTTCTGGCATTTTTCCCTCAGTTTGGATTTGAGCTTTCTGTGGCAAGCAGGGGCCAGTACTGATAAAAGAGGAAGACAACAGAACACATGCTAATCTCTTTTAGATTCAGATTCATTCATAAAAGACTAATTACAGGAGTTACAGGAAAAGAGATAAACAGATTGTTATAAATAGATTGTTTATTCCTGCTAGATTGGGCATGAAACCTCCAGTGGTAAATCTTAGTTGAACTGTAATGTTGGTCAGAAAGCTGAACTGATAGTTCATATTTGAACCCTTTTGTATGTTACGCTGTGTGGTGTGGTGTGTGTGTGTGTGTGTGTGTACGTGTGTACACACTGATGGTTCATACTTGAACTCTTCTATATGTTACACTGCAGCACATTTTCTCTGGCTGTTTTACTAAGAGTGTGAACTATAAGCACTGTTGGCCACTGTTTTAAAGGTAGGACCATTCTCAACACACAGACACACAACTACCCATGACATCATTAATCATCATTAATACATTTAAACTAATTAATCACTGGACAGTGTTACTACATTCCAGTGTTCCACAACTTTATGGTTTAACTTAAGCACCTGGTGTTGGAGCCTACATGTGCTTTAATGTAGGATCTCCACACACACACAATGGTAACCATCACCTGACTGAGGAGATCTACAACCCAGACTGGACAAGGGGGGGGGGGAAACCTGTGATCTGTGAGATAGGACCTGTGTTCTAATGTGATCTGTGAGATAGGACCTGTGTTCTAATGTGATCTGTGAGATAGGATCTGTGTTCTAATGTGATCTGTGAGATAGGATCTGTGTTCTAATGTGATCTGTTAGATAGTTACCTGTGTTCCAATCTCAGTTACAAAGAATAAAGTGACACTTTCATTTTTTTTCAATAAAAGCACCTGCTAAATGTAATAATGTCATGACCCATGAGCTCTTACTGGTCAGAAGTGTGTTAGCGAGGTCTGTCCGGTTCATCTTCCTCAGGACGTGCAGTGTGATCTCCAGCGCCCCCTCTCTGACACTGCTCTGATCCTCCTCATCCTCCCCCTGTCTCTCAGTGCATGCTGGGTAATCTGAGCTCAGTAGATTCTTAAATCTCTTCAGCTCATTCTTCACCAGAGAGATGATTTTGTCCTCCAGCTCCTAAATAAACAGTATCAGTAAAACTAGTGTTATATACAGATCTTTTTAACACAGGATAATCAATTAAACATGAGAGAGGACTAAACTGAGGGGGATTGGGTGGTCATGTGGACATTATGGTTTATAAAAGAACATAAGCATCACATTAACTGAGCTGTATCTTAAGGTTTAAATATTAGTTCATTTTATAAAGCTATAATAATAGTTTGTGAAGTTTGAGTTTTGTTCATTATCAGTTAAATTACAAAAAGCCATTAAAGTAAAGCATGAACCAGTAAACCGCAGTCTCATCATGATCTGTGATCTAAACACACTCTAATGATAAAGACCCTTCCCCCTCTCTCACACACACACACACACACACACACACACACACACACACACACACACACACACACACACACACACACACACACACACACACACACACACACTCACACTCACACTCACACACACACACACACCTTGAACACTGACTCCAGCTTTTCTTTAGAAATGTTTACAGGCTTCTTCTGGTCACTGTGGACAAACAAAACAAAGACTTTAATGGATAATCTACAGTTTATAAACATGAATCCAAGTGAAATTCATGGTTGTGTACATGATGCTGATGATGATGTGATACATGGCTTCAACCCAAACACTGTACTGACAGTAGAGCAGAATAACCAGAGAAGCTGCCCCTGGCCCTCACTCTGGTGATGTAGAATAATGTTTATGTGAATGGTGCTTCACCAGATACTGGGAAATGAACACAAGAAAATGAACACTGGAACATAAACAATTATATGCACCCCATCCACACAGAGGGCAACAGAACAGAGAGAGAGAGAGAGAGAGAGGTGTAACAGAGCGGCTGTGGGGCAGCAGGCAGGATAATCAGGGGTGAAGCCTGACAGGCTGTGGACACTATCCGAACTATCAGATACTGACCAAGAACCAGGGTGAAGGTTAATAAAGAAAGCTGTTAATCTAACAGTTCTGTGTGTGTGTGTGTGTGTGTGTGTGTGTGTGTGTGTGTGTGAGTGTGTGTGTGTGTGTGTGTGTGATATTATTCTACTTTCCAAAGATTGGCTGTATTGTATTTATATTCTGTGTCCCAAACCTGTTAGGTAATACTCAGTGTTAATGCTGGAATCCTTCTCTCTAACAGATGAGTAAAGTGTTTTCTCTGGTCTAGATGGTGGTGTGATTCTGGAGAGTTTTGTCCATCCTGTGACTGAGGGAGATCCTCTGACTCTACACTGTTTACTTCACCCCACTATCACATCACACCTCACAGCTGATTTATATAAAGATGGATCACTCATCCAGACCCAGACTGCAGGAGAAATGACCATCCGTACTGTCTCAAAGTCAGATGAGGGTGTCTACTACTGTAAACACCCAGAGAGAGGAGTCACCACACAGCTGAGTCTCAGAGGTCAGAAAACAGTGAATTTAAATGTTTCTTAACAACCAATTTAAAAGAGGGAACAGATCAAACATGTAACAAATCATTTTGTGATTCATGTGCTTTGTTCAGTTCCCATGAGTTCAGCTGGTGATTCCTCCTCTCTTGGCCTGGTTGGTTTGGCTGTGGGACTGAGTTTGGTCCTGTTCCTCATCTTACTGACCCTGCTGTGGTGCTACAAAACCAACACAGGTCTGAGATCAGCTGCAGATCATTTATGAATACTTTAAATGTTGTGTTCGTATGATACACAACATGAAACCTGTTTACAATATTAAACACGTTTCGTTTATTTCCATGTTGCCCTGGTGCAGAATCTCTGTGCCGCTGTATTGGGAATCAGTCACACATCAATCAGACATCAGATCAGACCCAGAGAGAGTCAGGAAGTGAGGGGTGTCAGTCACACCACTGCACACTGCTCAGACCATGAACCACTAACAACATTCCTTATTAACAAGTAAAGCTTTAACTTCTCTAAGCCAATTTAACTCATCTTTTCATCATCTCTCATCTTTCCATTTTTGTGATTTGTTCCATACTGTGTCCAATAATCTTTCAGTTTGGTAGTTACGATTTATTTTTCTTTTAAAGCCAAAAACTGCCCACATATATGACAGATGTTAGGGTTTCTAAAGATCAAATAATTCTTTAAAAACATTTTTTGACTTCTTCTTTTGTGATGGTTTTGAACAGTAGGAGATGGGAAATGATTCTTGCAGATTGTGTCAGGGAGGACTGTACCATCTTTGTGGTTAGAAAGGTGAAGGAATGTTCCTTCGCTCTGTCATTGTGTGGTATGGCTGGGGGTCTCCAGTACCACAGACTCCACAATAAAGTTAAATGCCTGGCTGGAGTTAACTGATATGGGATACTAGCTAAATTTCCCCTTTCTGCAATGTCTCTATTACCCCAGTCTGTCTGTGTCCTGTGTGGTTCTTTATTGCCCCAGTCTGTCTGTGTCCTGTGTGGTTCTTTATTGTCCCAGTCTGTCTGTGTCCCGTGTGGTTCTTTATTGCCCCAGTCGGTCTGTGTCCCGTGTGGTTCTTTATTGCCCCAGTCGGTCTGTGTCCCGTGTGGTTCTTTATTGCCCCAGTCGGTCTGTGTCCCGTGTGGTTCTTTATTGCCCCAGTCGGTCTGTGTCCCGTGTGGTTCTTTATTGCCCCAGTCGGTCTGTGTCCTGTGTGGTTCTTTATTGCCCCAGTCGGTCTGCGTCCTGTGTGGTTCTTTATTACCCCGGTCGGTCTGCGTCTTGTGCAGCTCTTTATTACCCCAGTCTGTCTGTGTCCTGTGTGGTTCTTTATTACCCCAGTCGGTCTAATAAATGTCTTCAGCAATTGTATACTGACGTCTCATCCACCTGCATGTCACACAGTTTCTAAAACTAATAACACCAGAACCACCATTATTACTTTATTATAGCATCACTATCACAGAACTGGACTGTTACACCATTACTAATGATACCAGAACCACCATTATTGTTTTATTATAGTGTCACTATCACAGAACTGGACTGTCCCACCTGTTCAGGTAAGCAGGACCTCCTAGATGGACCCAAACACATATGAGGTGGAACAGGGACAACTGAACAGGAAACTACACAACTGAGAGGATTTGAACTGAAGGAGTGGGTGAGCAAGACCACACTGTTCTACCCCCTACACTACTGGGAAGAAGGAGTGAAGGGAAATGAAAACAGAACAAAAGACACACAACTGTAAGACAGACAACAAACACACAGCGACACCTCCTGCTACAGGACATTTCTCCTCCTAATGAACAACTGATGGAGAGGGACTCTCCCCAGAAGAAACAAGATGACAGACATGAGGGAAGACCCTCCCTCACAGAACAGGCAAGATGACAAGAGACACTTCTTGGGAAATTTCCACTTAAAAAAATACCAATTATAAAATCCCACATGCCAAGGCTTCATAGAGTCCTTAGTGAAGTAGTTATATAGGGGTGGGGCACCTGTGGGAGATCAGACTAATGAGCACTGATTAACTCCCAGCTCATGGCCTCCCTCTGGTGGCAGCTTGCTGGCATTGCGAGCCTCACATTACAAGTAAGAGAGAGTGGGAGAATGTGTGTGTGGGTAGATGATGCTGAATCTCTTTTTCCTAAAACTAAAACACACCTGCGGTGAACCCCTAATTAGTTTGACCTGCAGAATGGTGATATTGTTTACTGGGGTAATATTGTTGTGTTATTGGGGGAACTTCACTCCCACACTGGGAGGAGCACATCCAGCCCACTTATGAAAGAATCTGAATGTGTAATGTGTCACTCACCGTAGGACTGAGGTCACAGGTCCACTGCTGAATACAAGAGGCTCATCCATGGACACATCACTCTTCATAGACACACAGCTGGGTGCTGGATTTGCTGCTCTCTCACTCCCCCTCCTGATGATATTGAATAGTGAAAATAAATCACATTAGAGAACAACCAATTACACCCACAACATTCTTACTTTCAACTCCATCTGGTACCTGCACTCACTGTACACTTGATTAGAATCACCTGTCCTTCAGCAACTACACACACACCTGTCCTTCAGCAACACAAACATACCACGTGCACACACCCACACACCACACCTGTCCTTCAGCAACTACACAAACATACCACACACACACACACCTGTCCTTCAGCAAGTACACAAACATAACACACACACACACACACCACACCTGTCCTTCAGCAAGACAAACGAACCACACAGACCCACACACAAACCACACCTGTCCTTCAGCAACATTACATCTGTCCTTCAATAACACACAAACACCTGTCCTTCAGCAAGACAAACGGACCACCCACCCACCCACACACACACACACACACATCCTTCAGCAACACAAACGAACCACACACACACACACACACACACACCACACCTGTCCTTCAGCAACTACAAAAACATACCACACACACACACACACACCTTATAGCTCCACCTGGTACCTGCGCTCACTGTACACTTGATTAGAATCACCTGTCATTCAGCAACTACATACACACCTGTCCTTCAGCAACACAAACATACCACGCGCACACACACACACACCCACACCCACATACCACACCTGTCCTTCAGCAACTACACAAACATACCACACACACACACACACCTGTCCTTCAGCAAGGACACAAACATACCACACACACACAGACACACACACCACACCTGTCCTTCAGCAAGACAAACGAACCACCCACCCACACACACACACACACACACACACACACAAACAGAAACTAGAACAGCACTGATAGTAGAACTTGGTTTAAATATGTAGAGGAAGTGGCAACAGATGAAGGGGAGAATAACTAGAACTTCTAACTAATAAGTGGGAGATGGAGAGCAGGGGAATGGCTGAGGATGACTGACAGGGATTAGTGTGTGTGTGTGTGTGTGTGTGTGTGTGTGTGTGTGTGTGTGTATTCCTGGCTGGGTAGCGAAGAAAACCCCCAGATGGGATGAGTTTAAGGGTGAGAAAACCCTCAGCCACTTATGATGAAAAAACAAAGTGACTTGTCTGGTCCAAGGATCAAACCAGCGTCTGCACTAGTGTGGTGATGCAGCTCTAACCACTACGTGTGTGTGTGGTAGACTCAGGACACTGTTTCTCTCCCCAAACACAGCAAGAAATGAACTCAGAACAAAAGACAAACAAGTAGTTATAGTAGTTAGTAGTTAGAAGTAGTTATATAGGGGCACCTGTGGGAGATCAGACCAATGAGCACTGATTAACTCCCAGCTCATGGCCTCCCTCTGGTGGCAGCTTGCTGGCATTGCGAGCCTCAAATTACAAGTAAGAGAGAGTTGGAGAATGTGTGTGTGGGTAGATGATGCTGAATCTCTTTCTCCTTTTCTCCTAAAACTAAAACACACCTGTGGTGAACCCCCTTATTAGTTTGACCTGTAGAATGGTGATATTGTTTACTGGGGTATTAGTGTTGTAATATTGGGGGGAACATCACTCCCTCACACACTGGGAGGAACACATCCACCCCACTTATGAAAGAATCTGAGTGTGTAATGTGTCACTCACTGTAGGACTGAGGGCACAGGTCCACTGCTGAATACAAGAGGAGGCTCCATGGATGCATCACTCTTCATAGACACACAGCTGGGTGCTGGATTTGCTGCTCTCTCACTCCCCCTCCTGATGATATTGAATAGTGAAAATAAATAAAATAAATCACATTAGAAAACAACCAATTACACCCACTGCACCCCTGCACTCACTGGACATTTGATTAGAATCACCTGTCCATCAGCAACTACACAAACATACCACACACACACACACACACACACACACACACTCTCACACCACAGACAACGAGTCAAATATAAACCCAGGTTGTGTCTGTAATGGTCCACTCACTCACTCACTCACTCACATTTCCCCACACAGACAGGTCTATATAGAACACTACGTAGGGTACGTTAGTAATACAACAGACAGAATCTATCAACACTAGTCTGTGATGGAAATATAAAACTGTGACCTCACAGAAACTATCTGGAACATAAAGTGCTGCAATCACAACACATTGAAGTAAGACACTTTAGTGAGCAAACAGTGGTAGAGGTCCTGTCAACATGTCTGTTATATGCCCTTAATCAGTGTACATCAGTTGTTCACTACATTTACAGTACACTATAGGTGTGGTATCTTTGTCCTTAATCAGTGTACATCAGTAGTTCACTACATTTACAGTACACTATAGGTGTGGTATCTTTGTCCTTAATCAGTGTACATCAGTAGTTCACTACATTTACAGTACACTATAGGTGTGGTATCTTTGCCCTTAATCAGTGTACATCAGTAGTTCACTACATTTACAGTACACTATAGGTGGTGGTATCTTTGTCCTTAATCAGTGTACATCAGTAGTTCACTACATTTACAGTACACTATAGGTGGTGGTATCTTTGTCCTTAATCAGTGTACATCAGCTGTTCACTACATTTACAGTACACTATAGGTGGTGGTATCTTTGTCCTTAATCAGTGTACATCAGTAGTTCACTACATTTACAGTACACTATAGGTGTGGTATCTTTGTCCTTAATCAGTGGACATCTGCTGTTCACTACATTTTGTAACATTGAGTTGTAAGGAGGCGGACGCATGTGCGGAGAAGAGCAAGATTTATTAGGGGCAAATCCAAAATCATAGTCGTTAGTGTAGTCCAGGGTCATATTACCAACATGATCAATCAAAACACACAAAAGCAAACAGGGGAAACTCAGGGCTAAGAAACACGAAGGCTAGGACACGTGGAGTACAAACTTACGGGGATACAGAGATGAGCTCTCAAAAACATTCAGACATTAAACCAGTCAAACACAATGAACCTAACACACGCATTCAAATAAACACAACCATTAAAATAAACAATATATAACCAAGACCAAGGCAACAAGAGAGGGTTTAAATGTATGAACTAAACGAGGGACAGGTGTGGAAAATCAAACAAGGGGCCGAGAAAACGAAACTACAGAATAGAACTAAAACACACAAGATGGAAAACACGGAACAGGGAAGCTGGGAGGGACTGATCATGACACATTTACAGTACACTACAGGTGGTGGAGGGAAAGTGAGGCTTTGTGAAATATTGAGATGTTCGAAGCAGTTGTGTCGAAAATAGTTTCAAGGTTTCAAAAGTGTAGTAGACTACTGTAGGGAACTGGGATGACTGGCATAGGTTGGCTTTATACTGTGTTCAACCTGGTGTGTTGGCCAGACCACTTAAAGCCATACTGAGATCAAAGGTGTAATAACAGGCATGAACTTTGATGTTACAGAACTGTGAAGTAGAGAATAGGTTACCCAATATTATATGTTGTGAGATCAAATGTGTCATCAATCTTTGGTCAAAGACACAAATACAGATATTACTTTAAATATCAGTGTTGTTTGTAAATGACAATATGCACAATACACAAAAAAGGCTTTTACAGTCGATTGAAATGGCTATACTACGATCAATATAACTGATACTTGGGAGCCATCTAGCGGCAAATCTCTGGAACTGACTCAATAAAGAAATGCAATGGCCATGACTAACATTGAAATCACTGATTCAACCTCCCAAACTCAAGAACTAATAGACAAAGGAAGTACAGCTGATATGAAACACAGTATTACCAGAGGATAAATACACTAAAACATGAAAGTGAAACTAAACCTATACAGAAAGGCACAGGGAGTAACATGCCTGCTTGTTAGTAATTGTCAACTAACATTGTTTTTTCATCACAGAATATCAATATAAAAAGAAGATGCCTGACTTACATTTTATCAGTAACACAGAGTCTCTGGGTTTAACACAAACAGAGTTTTACTGTGTGGGAAACACTCAGCATCTTTAGCCAATGACGCAGAGTTTAACTGGATAATCGAACAATATCTTCAGCCAATGACACAAAGTTTAACTGGATAATCAACCAGTATTTTTAACCAATGACATAACGTTTAACTAGATAAGTATATTATAAGGAACAACAAAAGCAAATAATATTCACTCAATTCTTCCAACACTTATGGGCCTTTTGAATAGAAACATTCTGACATGATCTCTGCAGTGACCACTTTTGCATCTTGATAATTCTATTCTGTGAAACAACAATGTCTAAACTACTTTGCTTAGATATTATTCTGATGGGTTATACCAGGTTATTGATACATATGATCAATAAATATTTAAAAGAAACTACCATACAACAACCTGCTTCTGTTGTGTTCTGTGAGGCATTTCAAATTCTTGGCATTTCAGTTTCATGTGTAAGACATGACATTTAGAAAGATAATCTAATAACAAAATGCCAGTATGTTTACTGGGATAAATAACCACATGGATTCTGTGGGTTTACATGAACTCTGTAGAATTCTGTGGCTTTGCATGAACTTTGTTGGGTTCTGTGGGTTCACATGAACTCTGTAGTATATGAAGTGCAGACCGATTTAATGAATTGTCTGCATGGAACAGGTTTCATAGTAAAATAAAGGAACAATATCTCAAAATGATATATTTATATTATAACATTTTTGTTGTTCTGCTGTTTGGGGGGCTTCTTCTCTTCCCAAATTACCTCCTCAGATTCATTCACATAGAACACATGTTGCTGGCATGCACAAGTGTTTTTACCATTATATAAACGTGTGGCTATACAGCACATCACTCCTGTCAGTAAACCAGAGGATCTTTCTCTACATACACTTTCTATATATTAATGTCACTATATCTATCCAACTACTGCTCACTGGATGTCTCTCACTAGCCTATCAGTCAATATGTCCTATCAATAACCTTCTATCTAGACAACACTGAATCTGTCCGTCTCTCAAATTCTCTATTCTCACAAAACTCTCAAAGTTGGGGTGTGTTTTCTTGACTTATAAGCATTCATAGAGTTTGTGACTGAGACAGATGTGTGATCAGGTTTGTTTCAGACACTGTCAGTCAAAGACAGGAGCTGCAGGCTCTGTATGACACCTCTAGAAACACAAGCTTCGTTTAGCCGTGGTCACGTGACATGGCCGTTTTGAGCCACACTTCAGATCAGTGTTTCAAAACGCTGCGCTTCAGAAACTTGAAACAAGCGTAGAAACGTCAGTATTGACCGTCCGATCCCAAACTATAGTTAATAATACAGATAATTAACTATACAGGGAACCTGAACTGTCCACTGAGGATTTGGACAACACTAAAAAACGGCTGAAACTGAACAGAAAATTAACTATAAAAAACAGACATTACAGCAGCAACTTTGAGTTTAAGCCAGAGGAGTTTCAACTGGGACCATTTGGAAATATCACTGACTAACTAAGACTTGAAATCGAGTTTTACAATAACTAACAATATATATCTGGCCCCTTTAAATTATTTTTAATATAGCTATGCTATCGTACTGGGCGTTAGCCATTTTAGTTGCGTAACTTCACCAGGACTTTAATCTTTACATTTAATCCACCTTTGGGTTGACCTACGAATTAAGCTAAACACAGAACTATGTACTTACAAAACACGTTGTTTAAACTGCACCGACATCGCATTTTTTAAAATAGAATTAACTTGCCGTGTAATATTTTTAAACGGTCGTATCTTCAACCCGCTCAACCTTCAACAACGGCGACTATTCAGAAAATACTTTCGTTTTCTTGAGAAAGGTGAGAGTACAGGAACACCTGTGGGTAAGTGCATGGCGGAGCACATGTCAAACATTTTCGACTGAAGACAATTACACAACCGATTTCTTATAAGAAATTGGCTTATATTTTATTAAGCCAATCAGCAGGCAAAGTTAGCTGTCGATCATTTTGCTGCAGCCAATCATATACTAGTCTACACAGCCAATGGCTTCACTGTCCCTCCTACATGGACTTGTTTTGCAGCTGCGCTGAGAGTAAATCGCCACTATGTCTTCACGCTGAAACACTTCGGAACTTAACAAACCACTTTGTTTGTAGATCTAACTTAAAGATGATCGTAATTTAGATAATCAGCCTCACAATAAGCATGTTGTGCGTATGACAAATAAATAATCTTCTTAATGTCTGAATGCTGGACACGTGTGTGTGTAAAATAATTAATTTGTTTACCTGTATTTGGTAAACCTGTATCAGAAAACTACATGATGTACAGAACACAGCCTAACAGTACAAGAATAGCAGTAAATGTGTATTAGCATTGCAGGTTACATGACAGTTGATAATTTACATTTTATATTAAATCCATTAGAAGAAGGAACCAAACACAGGTTCCTCATCATATGAAAGATGGATTAAAATATTAAGTGAGTTATCTACGAGTACGTTACGAATATGGAAAGCCAAAGTGGTCAAGATTCACCTAAATCGAAACACGTTTTGTTTGTAAAACGGCGAAAAAATCATCATTTTGGACGTTTTATGTCGTACAAAGTACGGCATTATTTTTTCTCTATTTTTATGGTTTTTGCAGCATATTTTACAAGAGAGAAAAATAACACTGTATGTCAGTTTAAAACGCCGTAAAAACCACTGCTTTAAGTGTTCTAAAACAGCTGATTAACCAGTGCTCAAGTTTGTTTATTTTTGGGATTCACATATGTGTTAATTCACTCAATAATTTATTAATTCATGCACTTATTAGCTAACTAGCTAGCTAGAAGTTTAGTAGATTCACTAGTTGTGACCATGGTTAGGTACTTTGGACATTGTACTTTAAATGGGCAATTGGCTAACTGGTTAGCTAACTAGCAACATTTCCTACAGCTGGAAGATGGAGAGGAGAAACTTCATTTTGCTTCATAGATGGACACAGAATGACAGCACTTGACAATCCAGGACCTGGTGTAATTCAATCAAAATTAAAGAGGTAAGGGCCAAATCCATGAAACTGGTAAAACACTAACCAGAAACAACTAGCAAAACAAAGCTCACACAAAGGCAGCTGTAGTTGACCAGTAATGAGTTGTTTCTATCGCTAGACTGAAAGCAAGTTTATCAGGCAGGAATAAATACACATTTGTGTCAAACTTGATGGCTAGCTAGCTATCAGAGGTGCGGGTTAGTAGTGTTGTTATAGCAACTGCTCACTTCAGACTTTTGTTCTGGTTAAAACTGAATGAAAAGGGAAGGGGTTATCGCAACAAACTCAAGAGGGATGCCAAACAGCAGTACTATTGGTCTTGGAGTATGCGCTTTGGTTTGTCTCATTGGATTATCATCTGGTTGGTTAAGGAAGACTCTGAGTTCATTTACTTTTGTCTTAGATTCTGTGAAATTCAAGGCTTGTTGTCTAAACCTAGTTGTTAGTAGGTTGTTAGCTGTAATTACTCACTACAGGTGTAGTTTTGCCATGGCCTTAGGTGTGAATTGAGGGGTGAGCTCAGCACTTATTGAACTAAGTTAAATTAGGATGGTAATCAACATTTTGAGAAGGTTTGGTGGTGCTCTCAATCAGTTAATCTACATCTCACCTACAGGACTTCACAAGCTCAGCTAAGTATCTTCTCATATTATCTCAATCTTTCTCATACATCCACAAATCAAGGATCTGAAATGTGTTTCACAATTCCTGTCCACATATCCCACAGATCTCCTCGACACTATCATAGACGTCGCAATCTCAGCAACCTCACTGACTCTCAATGCTCAGTACCATCATGTATCGTGGTGGTAGGAGAACTCTGGAACTGCCAATCTGCTGTCCAGAAGGCTGACTTCATCTCGGCATTAGCATCCCTCCACTTCCTACATTTCCTGGCTCTAAAAGAAACATGGATCACCCCTGAGAACTCAGCGACTCCTGCTGCCCTGTCCTCTGCCTTTTCATTCACCCATTAATTCACCATTAATTCTCCAAGGTGGCACAGGTTTACTAATGTCTTGAGAGTGGTGTTGCACTCCACTTTCCTTCTCTACTCTTTCCATCTCCTCTTTTGAATTTCATGCCATTACGGTGTCTTTCCCCACCAAACATCTTATTGTCATCTACCACCCTCCAGGTTCCCTAGATCACTTCATTGATGAGCTCGACATCCTTCTGAGTCAATTCCCCATTGAAGGAAATCCACTCATTTTCCTTGGTGACTTCAACCTTCCATCAGACAAGCTGCATTCCTCCTGCATCCTTCCACTGTTGACAGCATTTGACCTCACCCTCAACCACTCTCCTCTGACTCAAAGCGGGCAATGTTCTGGACCTGATCTTCACCCGTACCACCACAACATTGGACATCGCAGTCACCCCCCTCCACCTCTCAGACCATCACTTTCTATCCTTCTCTCTGTCCCTTCCTTCTCTTTCCATCCAGTCCTCTCCAATATGTTCTTCCTCCCTCCATTGCAATCTGCACTCCATAACTCCCTCTTCCCTTACTTCTACTATTTTGTCCATCCTTCCTCACCCTGACTCATTTCTACACTCTCTTCATCAGTGAATCTTCTGTGCCCTCTCTCCTCTAGACCTACTAAGTCCTCCCCACTTGCCCCCTGGCTAACAGAAACACTTCACTGCCACAGGAGAGAACTAAGGACTACAGAAATGTGGTGGTGGCAATCTCACGTAGATTCAGATCTTAGCTCATACAAGTCTCTCCGTTCCAAGTTCTCACTGGAAGTAACATCTGCAATGTCATCCTACTACAGAGAGAAATTCGAATCATCATCTGTTTTTTCTTCTCTCCTTAATCCTCCCCCTCCTTCCTCCTCTCTTACTCCAGAGGATTTTATCACCTTCTTTGAGGAGAAGGTTGCAGCAAACCGCCAGTCCTTTTCCCCTGTTCCCACTCCTCCAACTAATGTGCATTCCCCAACAACCAACTCTCTGACTTCTTTTTCTCCTCTCTCCTCAGATGAAATTCTTCCACTCCTGACTTCCAGCAATTTGACTACATGTCCACTGGATCCAATTCCTTCTGCTCTGTTCCAGACAATTGCAAGAGATCTGCTTCCTTTCATGTCATCATCAACAACTCCTTTATCTTCTGGATACGTGCCTACTGCATTCAAAACCGCCAGGGTGGTACCAATCCTCAGGAAGGCCACACTTGACGGCTCCAGTGTTACCAACTACAGACCAGTATCACTTCTCTCTTTCCTCTCAAAAGCCCTGAACAAGCAATTTATAATCAATTGTCTCTTTTTCTCAACCAGAACCAGCTGCATGATCCCAATCAGTCTGGCTACAAACTGGCAGATTCTACAGAAACGGCCCTCATAGCAGTGACTGAGAAACTTCATTTTGCTAAAGCTGCCAAACTGTCATCTGTTTTGAGTCTTCTAGACCTTTCAGCAGCCTTTGACACAGTGAACAACAACGTTCTTCTCTCTGTTCTCTCCAGGCTTGATTTGACTGGCTCTGCTTGGAGATAGGACTGAAACCATCTGCATGGACGGTCCTATCAGGTGACATGGAGAGTATCCGTGTAGACTCTCCCCTGGTGTTCCACGAGGCTCAGTATTGGGCCCCCTTCTCTAATCTTTGTATACTCATTCTCTTGGTGATGTAATATCTTCTCATGGTTTCTCCTACCACTGCTATGCCAATGATACTCAATTATTTCTTTCTTTTCCACCCTCTGACACACAGGTCTCCAGACGTATCTCAGCATGCTTGACTGACATCGCGTCATGGATGACAGCCCACCACTTGAAGCTCAACCCTAGTAAAACCGAGCTTGTGTTCATCCCAGGTACTCCCACCCCTTAGCATAACCTCACTGTTTTCTTTTGAGAACTCCCTGGTATCACCATCCAAAGCTGCCCGTAGCTTTGGCGTAACTTTGGACAACCACTTGTCGTTCTCAACACATGTTTCTAATCTAACCCAGTTTTGCAGATTCCTCCTTTGTAACATACGAAGGATTTGACCCTTTCTCTCACAGGAAGTTACCCAGGGGCTTGTGCAGTCTCTTGTGATCTCAAAGTTAGACTATTGCAACTCACTACTTGCTGGTCTTCCTCTAAGAGCCGAAGTTCCGAAGTTCACACATGTTACTCCACTGCTGTGCTCCCTTCATTGGCTCCCTGTAGCTGCGCACATCAGATTTAAAACCGTGATGCTTGCCTACAAAGCCAAAAATGGTCCAGCCCCTTCATACATGAGGTCAATGGTCAAAGCCTGATCCATACCTTGAGTACTTCGAACCTCAAGTACGGCTTGGTTTGAAATACCTTGCTTCAGGTCTTGTGGACGATAAGCATCGAGACTATTTTCTGTCCTGGCTCCAAGATGGTGGAATGAACTCCCACTTGCTGTCTGGGCATCAGAGCCCCTTGCAGTCTTCAAACGCAGACTGAAGACCCATCTATATGTAGAATATTTAAAGGATAAGTGACACTGCTCCCATATGGACTGACTAATTTAGTACTTATTGTAGGGCATTATTTATGCTTTTTAACAAACTCTAGCACTTATTGTTTATAGCACTTATCATTGTTTAAGATAGACCTTATGTATTTTGTACTTCTAGGTATCAGCATTCATCCCTGTATTCTAGTTCACTGGTATGTTTGATGCTAACCTACTGTACTGTAGTAGGATATATTCTATGAGTAAACGACAAAGCACGTTTCTAAGAGTGCCTGCTAAATGCCATAAATGTAAATAAACAAAAGTGTTCCAAAATAAATAAAAAAACTACTCATAAACGAACAAATTAAACAAAATAAACACTTGATAAAGCTCCTCCCTGATTTCCCCTGCTCCTCTTTATTAAAACCCATCCACTGCATTCTTAAGACTGCTGAACACATAGGCCACACCTCCAAAACTGAGGCACAAAGGACGAACCCTCAAACGAATCATTTGTTCTGGCCATACATTAAGGGATACGTGGACTTGGCTGCCACAAGGAGCTCAAGCCAGTACTGCCACAGTGTCTGCGTTAGGTCGTCCCAGTGCACACCCGGGATCCTACCCGTCCTCGGTCACATGCCTTCCTCAACTGACCATCGTCACTCACTCATCACTCACAACCAATAATACTGTTATCAACACCAGTGTTCTCGGTTAATTAATTGTGTAATGACTAACTTGGACAATACTCTTGTAATAGAACCATCAGGAGCAGTATTGTTTGGAATAAATGTACAACATAACTCAACAAACATAACACAAACACCCCTCGTTCAGCCAACAGCATATCCAAAACCACATCATTTTTCGAAGTCAATATTGAGGAGGCTTGTAATTGTTCAGCCTTAGCTGACAAATCATCATAGGTGTACTTATTAAATCATTGTTGATTGTAATAAATATAGTTAATCTAGTCAACATTCTTATTAACCCACCAAAACAAGGAAGACTCAAAGCCTGCTTCAGTCTGATTTCTAGACTTAAATTCATCTGGTACTCCCATAGAAACCCAATGACATCTATGCATATTTTATCATCTCAGCTACCTAATACCACAGCACGCTTTTGAATTGGACGAGTTTGAATTCCCTGTGTTTCAATCAATAAATTACTTTAGCACTTTAGCAATATGCCTGAAAGTTGCCAAGAAGTGCTCACTGTCATCATCTGGAGTTAAGGGATGCAGTCTGGGCTCTGAAGCCCAGTGCTACTCTCTGCCCTTCATCACCTCCTATCTGAACACCGACTCCTTCTTCAGCATCATCCTCACTCTGTCCTTGCTGGTCCTCCTGCTGCTGCAGCTGTCAGACCTGCTGCTGAAGGTTCCTCCATCACTGTTCTTGTCCTGAGCTGTCTGCCATCCCCTTGCTTCTCAGTATCATATCCCACCTTTTCAAATGCCAGTATCGCACCAAATAATTACAGCTACTCTTTGTGATTTGCCCAAAAATATTTATGGCAACACTTTGTGAGTAACAGTAACACTTCTGACACCACTTGTAATGGTCTGGTGGAAAAGAACCATGGTTACATTCCAAGTGGATACAAAAGAAAATGTGTTTATTGGCTCCTAGTGCAAAAAAAAAAAAAAAATCAAACAAAAATATTCAAAAAGGAAAATTTAGTATTTACAAGTATTTACACTAAATAACACTTTAGTCTTTGCATGTTAATCACATCACTCAATAAATCACATCAATAAAGTCTGACCAAACAATTCCTGTGTGTGTTAATTTACATGCACACATATATAAATATATACATGCACAGCATATGTGCATCTCTAATACAGAGTCCATAAGAACACACTGTGGTGGAGGGTAGCTCCATCACAGGGTGAAAGGTTTCACTTCACTCTGGCCCCAGAGCTAAAATGCTAACAGCTCCCCTGAGGTGTTCAGCCCATGGCTCAGAGTCAAAAGATAACAACCAGACCTGCTGAACTGGTTTCTGGTAATGAAAACTGCTGTGCGCAAATTCCAAACTGTTATTCAGAACTTGAACTGAAGCCAAATCATCTGAGTGCTCATTATTTGTACCCCTTCAATTTATCTCTCTCTGTGTCTCTCTCACTCTCTGTCCCTCTTGCTCTCTGTTTCCATCTCTCTCTCTGTACCCCTCTAATGTCTCTCTCTCCATCTCTCTATCTGTACCCCTGCTATCTCTCTCTCCATCTCTCTCTCTCACACGGATATGTGACAGCAGCACTACAACATGGTGGATCTCTCTCTGTCTCACACAACACATGTTGATATGAAATGTTTCATTCTTTTCAAGCAGCTAAACTGGTTTCTGGTGATGACAAGTGGTTGTGTCTGAGAACCTAAACAGAAATATGCCCTACTTTGTTGGTGTAGTGACCTGAACTGCTGAATGAACACCTACACTGTTAGTGTAGTGACCCGAAGTGCTAACATTACCCATCCAATGTTATCTAAACACTTGTACAGTGATGTTAACACCCGCAGTGTTAATACACCTCTTAAAGTATTCATGGTGTTTACATATTTGTATTTGTGTCTGTCTTGTGCTTATGGTTGTTTCTCTTGTTTTCTGGATCTGCTTCCATGTTTGTTGCTGAATCTCCTGTTCCCACCATGTCTGTTCCTGTGGAGATGTTGTATAAACAAACACTCACAGGGAGATATGGTAAAAACACACACACACAGAGGAAGATATGGTATAAACACAGACACAGAGGGAGCTTTAGTATAAACACACACAGGGAGATATGGTATAAACACACACACACGGAAGGTGATATGGTATAAACACACAAACAGAGGGAGATATGGTAAACACACACACACAAAAAGGGAGGTATGGTACAAACACACCCACAGAGGGAGATTTAATAATCATAACAAAACAAGGCTTGTTCTTCTAGTCTTGTGATGTAATGGGACTGAAATGTGGTCCTACTGGTTTGATTCCTTCTAAAGAGAAAAAAGGTGCAACCAGATTATTGTTCAGATAGAAACAGAGAGAGTGTGTACAGGTGGACAGGTAAAAACTCAGATTGCCTGTCTCTTGTTCAGTTAATTAATACAGACATCACTGATGTTGCAATTATATTCAAATGTATTATTGAACTACTGAATACATTTGTTCTAAAGTAGAGTCTGAAGTTCTGTAGATCACATAAGCGTTAAACAGTGCCTCTTGAAACTGTCCCATTCATGGTGATGAAGAGTGGTTTGATCATTTATGGAGAGAGTCACAGTGTCAGATAATTCATAGGGCTGGTGAAGAGAGTCACAGTGTCTTTTCTTCATCACAATCCTGCCCATTGTAGCCATCATTCAATAGTTACCACACAGGAATCTGGTTTGTTTCACAGAGTCAAACAGTAGTTGTAGGAACAGCTGACGGGTGTTTTTGGTGCTTGAGAAATGTTATCCAACTTGTTCTGTTTTTTCCTCTTAAATGCTCACTGAGTCGAGATTCGAAGGGTGAAGTTTCAATGACCAAAAAAGATTTGATTCCACTTAGCACAATCAACTATTTATATTTCAGATACATTTCAGTTCAGTTTTGTGCTAATGCTCAAATTATTTTTGGGATGTTAAAGCTGTGCACTGTTTAAATGTGATGACGTGTAAACTGCAACAGAGAGAAAAGTTGAGAGAGAGCTCAAGAAAACTTATACACCTTACAGCAGTTTGATTTGATCAGTTTCTCTTGTGTTGTTTTTAGAATACAATAAACAGACTTGTATCTATTTATTAAGGTCCTTTTCATGATCATTAAACATTGGGGATGTTTTGTCTTCTTGGGGATGTATTTTCTTTTAAGAGTACAATAGTTGGTGGAACAATTGATCCTTAATGGGTATCACGGCTGTGATGATCAGCTCAGCCTCGTCAGGTGCAGTGTTTAACGTTTTTTTCTAGGGACATGTAGAGTTGCTGACCCTTTATCTCACTCCTCACTGTGACGCTTCTAAAACTGAGACTTTAATTTTGAGTTATTTGGATACTTTTCCTCTGATGTGTTTGGTCTTGATTTGCTGTATATTTTATGCTCAACCATATGTCCAGTGTGGCTGCAGTTATTATTAGCATCTCCACATTTAAGGTTATTAAAAGAACAACAACATCCATTACAACATTTTTCAAAATGTGTAAAGGTATAATAAAAGGTGTAATAAAATATGGTTTTAGAATTTATTCTCATGAATACATTATACAGGCTAACAGTATAATAGCTGTTAAAGGAGTAAAGCAATGTGTGGTCTACTGGACAATGATACCAGTAGAATCTTACATTCACTGATATTCATATATTTTTTAAGAATCTGACTTTGCCCTTAACACTTGAATTAAATGTAGATTCAATTATTAATATTTAACATTTTCATGTGAAGTTACTGTATACAGATTTTGTTAATGAAAATCACACTTTAAATCTGACTTTAAATCACACTTATCTTTGCTCCGTTTGATCTGAACGTAAAATCTAAGCAGAACGTTGGTAGAAAGCTGGTCAATTCGCAGTTAGATAACTCGCCACAAGATGGCACTAATGTAACGTGATTACAAGTGTCAAATAAATGTTGGAGTACATGTAGAACACTATATTTAAGAGCTCCAGAAGAAGGGTAATAGTGTCATGAACCAGAAACATTCACACTGCAGTGACATCAGGTTCATTATAATCAGTGTTTCAGTGTCCTGCTCCTATTATTTAGGGATGAACTGTTGACAAGGAGCAGAGAGCAGCATCTCCAGTGTCCAGCTGTGTGTGTGAAGAGGAACAACTCCATGATGGAGCCTCATAACACCAGCAGTGGAGGAGGAACCTCTATCCCAAAGTGAGGATCTTTCCATCAGCACTTAATCTGAGTAAACAGGAAGAGGGAATATTCAGAATAAATGAGATGTAGTGAAGGATGTAATTACTCAACACTTACCGCATCTTCATTAGGGTAAAGAGAGCAGAGTCTCCAGCACCCAGCTTTGTGTCTATGAAGAGTGACTGGTCCATGAGGAACCCTCCTGAGGAACCCTTACAGTCAGAGACACTGACTGTAAGGCAGTAAATATCATCTCAGTCAGAGAGACACTGAATGTAAGACAGTAAATATAATCTCACTAAGAGAGACACTGACATTGACTGTAAGGCACCTGAAGGAATAAAATTAAATGCTTTAGTCTTGTAAACACCTACTGTTAATACCTCTATATCACCACTAAATGTCATCTTATACCTATCCAGAGCTTACATGATTCTTACTGTTAATACCTCTATATCGACATTAAATTTCATCTTATACATACCTAGAGCTTACATGTCTCCTCACCTTGAGACCTTGAGGAATCTTCATCTATCTAAGTGGGTGCCAGTGGAGAGGTTCTGCAGATTCATGTGTCTATGGTGTCTGTATTTTGTCTGGGTCAGAACAATTGTGTTTCTTTGAAATGCTTTGAAGTGTTTGTGACTTGATAGAATAAAGCACACTGTCTTCTCTGGGCTGTTTGTCCCTGAACTACTTTCCTAAGAGAGGATAAAAATGATTGTATTTTCTGATCATATTCTAATACTAAATAATATACATTATTTGATCAGTCCATAAATATAAAATATATTCTAATTTTTCTAATACTAATTTTCTCATTTTTGATGATTGTGTATAGTCTTATTATTAACATCATTACTGTATGAGGTTACTGACTGTTGGTGTATATATGCTCTCAGTCTGACTGTACTACATAGTGTTATGATGTGTGTGTATTTCTCCATCTCTTCCTGTCTTGTATTTTATGAATCTCTTCTCTTCCTCTCATCCTCCTTTTCTCCTTTGTCTCTGTTAGCAGGGGGAGGGATAATCTCCTCCAGGTGTCCAGGTGCGGAGTGTATGATGATGATCTCCTCCAGGTGTCCAGGTGTGCAGTGTGTGAGCAGGTTCTGACAGATCCAGTCTCCATCACCTGTGGACACAAGCTTTGCAGACAGTGTATCAGCAGCTTCTGGCACCAGTCTGCTCCATCAGGAGACTTTGCCTGTACCCAGTGCAGAAAGAGATCCAGAACCAGTCCTGTTTTACACCCACACAAAGACATGGAAGAGTCCATACAGCAGGACCCTCAGACACCAGTGGATGATGTCCTGCACATAGTCTTACACACACACAAAACCAGCATGAAGAACAAATATGAGAGTTTATTTGAGGGACTCAAATCACAAGAGAATAAAACTCTCCTGAACAGGGTTTACACACAACTGTACATCATAGAGGGAGAGAGAGAAGGAGTGAATGAAGAACATGAGGTTTTGCAGATAAAGAAAACACTCAGGAAACAACTGGTACAAGACACTCCAATCCACTGCTCAGAGATCTTTAAACCTGTACAAGGTCCTGAAGTAGACGTGGAGGAAGAGCATAACAGAGCTGTGATGGCTGAAGGTCTCAGACACACAGAACCAAAAGAAGCTAAAGGCCCAGAAGTGCCAAAGCTCAAAATTGTGCTGACTAAAGGCATTGCAGGCATTGGGAAAACTGTTTCTGTGCAGAAGTTCATTCTGGACTGGGCCAAGGGAAAAGCGAATCAGGATGTAGATTTCATGTTTGTGCTTCCATTCCGGGAATTGAATCTGATTAAATGTGACCTGCATAGACTCCTTTGTAACTTCCACCCTGAGATAAAAGACCTGGACCCAAAGATATATGATGTGCGCAAAGTTGTGTTCATCTTTGATGGCCTGGATGAAAGCAGAACTCCACTGAACTTTTGCCAGTGTAATAAAGTGTCTGACATAAGCATGACAACATCAGTGGGTGTGCTGATGTCAAACCTCATCGAAGGAGAGCTGCTTCCCTCTGCTCTCATCTGGATAACCTCCTGACCAGCAGCAGCCAATCAAATCCCTCCTCAGTACATCAAACGTGTGACAGAAATACAGGGATTCACTGACCCACAGAAGGAGGAGTACTTCAAGAAGGGAATCAGTGACCAAGACCAAGCTGAGAAAATTGTCTCACACAAAAAGATAATAAACATTTGGAATCCCACAGGCCCATGATTCTGAAACTGGCTGACCTGGCTTTCAAACAGCTGATGAAGGGAAACGTGTTGTTCTATCAAGAGGACCTGAGAGAGTGCGGTATTGATGTCACTGAGGCCTCCGTGTACTCTGGGATCTGCACAGAGATCTTTAGGGAGGAATTTGTTCTTTACCAGAGGAAGATCTACTGCTTTGTACATCTGAGCTTTCAGGAGTTCCTGGCTGCTCTCTATGTGTTTCACTGCTTTATCAGCAATGACATAACAGCACTGCAGGATTTTCAGTTACAATCCAGTTGCAGATCTGAGAATGTTTCTCTCCATGAGCTGCTAATGGTAGTAGTGGATAAAGCCTTAAAGAGTCAGAATGGACACCTGAACCTTTTCCTCCATTTCTTGCTGGGCATCTCACTGGAGTCCAATCAGAGACTTCTACAAGGCCTACTGACACACACACACACAGCAGCCCGGAGAGCATCACGGATACAGTCCAGTACATCAAAGATCAAATACGAACAGAGGACCTGCCCCATGAGAGATCCATCAACCTGTTCCTCTGTCTGTCTGAAATGAAGGACCAGTCTCTTGCCAGAGAGTTTCAGGACTATGTACAATCAGAGAAACACTCAGGAGAGATGCTCTCTCCTGGACAGTGTTCAGCACTAGCCTACATGCTTCTGACCTCAGAGGAGGTGCTGGACATCAGAGGAGGGATACAGGAGACTGATCCCAGCTGCTGCAAACTGCAGGGAGGCTCTGTGAGTGTTTAACTATTATTTATTCAATAATTTCTATTAGTAATTGAGTACTGATGGCTAAATCTGTCATTTACTCTCATGGAAGAAGCCTCATAGCTTTAGAGTTGATACCCTGGATCAGGTGTTCCCAGACCTTTTTTATTTGGTGTACCTCCATATTGTCCAGTATTCCCTCAACTCTCTCACTCCACAACACACCACAAGGTGGCAAAATAGAAACAGCAAAAGCATTTGATATATTTTAATATGAAAATACCCCTTAGTTTTTTGTTTCAAAACGGAATTTACATTTTGTTTTTACATTTTTGTCTCTTCCCTCTTTCTGTCAGTGTAGCCCAAAACATTAAAGATGTGATTCACTTACAAAGGCTTTTACTAAACAACATTTTTAACATTTTACTAACATGACATATATATATATATATATATAATATCTGCTTTATCTCTCTGAGAATTAAGACTAGTCTTATTGAGTGTTAGTGGGAGGTATGTGGCTGTGAATGAAAACTAGTCTTAATGAGTGTTAATGGGGTGTGTGCGGCTGTGAATGAAAACTAGTCTTAATGAGTGTTAATGGGAGGTATGTGACTATGCATGAACAGTCAGGGTTCTCACTCTTTTCTATAGATAATTTTCCAGGACTTTTCCAGGACATTTGCAGTGATGATCTAGCTGGTATGACAGACAGGGATCTGTTCATACACTAATTTGTTCCTCTCTGTAATGATTGTCAGTCCCATCTGCCTTGGTGCAGGAGAAGGCTTTGACTGGCAGCAGATGTAATTTTTGCAGTCAGTGAGCAGACGGGTTTCCACTTGTGTACGCAGATACACTTTCACTTTCACTTGTATTAAATGCAATCAAGATCCATCTCTGACCACTTCTGACTGTGATTTGATGATCTGATTACAGTGGGTCTTGGTTGTTTATGCCTCTAATTTCATGTGGTAGAGTGCAATCTGAATGTGATGTGATCAATACGTTCTGTCACTGTATCTTAGTTATCTCATAATTTTAACTGTTACTTTAGTTTTAATTCCTTGTATGCAGTCACATCACTTTTCTAATAATCTATGTATTGTGTAGTAATACTTTAATAAATTACCCAAGATTTGCTGACTCATTAATTAATATTATAGATCTAATTATTGTGAGGCCTGAGTCTCTCTTTAACAAACTTGCTCCAGGCTCTTTCAGACATTGATTAGTTCTGTCTAGTTCTAGTTCTTTGTAGCTCTCTTTTATTGATTTTATTTATATAACAAAAAGTGAATAATAGGTAATAATACGTATTAGACATTAATTTAATTAACTATGAAAGCTGAAGGAATGAAGCTGCTTTCTGATGGGCTGAAGAGTTCACACTGTAAACTGGAGATACTCAGGTGAGCACAATGTAAACTGGAGATACTCAGGTGAGCACAATGTAAACTAGAAATGCTCAGGTGAGCATAATGTAAACTGGAGATGCTCAGGTGAGACACTGTAAACGAGTTACTCAGGTGATCACAATGTAAACTGGAGATACTCAGGTGAGACTGTAAACTGGAGATTCTCAGGTGAGCACACTGTAAACTGGAGATTCTCAGGTGAGGACAATGTAAACTGAAGATTCTCAGGTGAGACAATGGAGACACTGGAGATACTCAGGTGAGACATTGTAAACTGGAGATGCTCAGGTGAGCACAATGTAAACTGGAGATACTCAGCTGAGGCATTGTAAACTGGAGACGCTCAGGTAAGCACAATATAAATTGGAGATACTCAGGTGAGACACTGTAAAGTGGAGATACTCAGGTAAGCTTTCTGTCAGTTCTTTCCAGAATGAAAAATTATATTTTACAAACAAAAACCTGAAGGAATATTTTATACAGGTAATTTAAAAAAATACTGTAGTAAGAGGCTAATTGTTTAATTTAATTTGAACTCAAAATATTGGAACTTAATTAGGCTAAATAATAAAAATTGAAGTGTTGTAACAAGGTTAGAAGCAATTAGCAGTTAAAAGACAGTTCTCTTTATAGGTTCAATTATACAAATGTAAAAGCTAGGCTGGGTGAAGTTAATACATTGGACACTGATTGCAATGTTGGTGTTTGAAATTAAACATGAAGAATGTAGAAGCAACATAAACTGAGCTTGAACTGGCAACCTTCTGATTACAAGTCAAGTTCCTTAACCATTGAGCATTGAGTTTTTTCATAATTATTTTTTTCATTTGTTTTGTCTGCAAATTTTCCTGTCTTTCACTACTTATTTTTTATCACTTGATTGTTTAGACTACAGAAATTATACATGTATGCAATTCATGTAAAACATTAGCAATTAATGAATAATTATTGTTAACAGAATGTTGTTTGTTATTTCTATGTGCCTTAATTTCAGACAGTTTTAACACTAATCTTATTTTCTCTGTCTTTGCAGTCTTACAGGCTATAATCTCACAACATACAGCAGCAAAAGTCCCTCCTCTGTTGTGACATCAGCAAAGTCCTTCCTGAGAGAACTGCACCTCAGCAATTGTGACACTCAAGATTCAGGAGTCAGTGATGGTGCAGTAATTATGCTGTGTGTTAATATATAAATGTAGTCAGTGATGGTGCAGTAATTATGCTGGGTGTTAATATGTAAATGTAGTCAGTGATGGTGCAGTAATTATGCTGTGTTAATATGTAAATGCAGTCAGTGATGGTGCAGTAATTATGCTGTGTGTTAATATATAAATGTAGTCAGTGATGGTGCAGTAATTATGCTGTGTGTTAATATATAAATGTAGTCAGTGATGGTGCAGTAATTATGCTGTGTGTTAATATGTAAATGTAGTCAGTGATGGTGCAGTAATTATGCTGTGTGTTAATATGTAAATGTAGTCAGTGATGGTGCAGTAATTATGCTGTGTGTTAATATGACAGACTGGAGCTTCAGCAGTGATCATAGTTATGATGGAGCACAGGTGGTGATCAGGGTGGTGGTGGTTGTTGTTGTTGTTGTTGTTGTGTACACACACACACACACACACACACACACACACACACACACACACACACACACACACACACACCCCTTTGTGTGGCTCATTCTCTCCACTGGTTCATTCACTTTGAACTCTGAGTATGTTTCTATTTTACATTTACAACAATATCTCTCTACAAGATCCAGATTTGTTTTAGTTTGATTTCTAAATAGTTCTCCATCGCTGTACTAGTTACTTCCTGATTGAATTTGATTGGATACTGATATGGAGGTGGGAGGTACTAAGCTCACCAGAGGACACAGACACAAATGTGTAGAAGTGGGTACTATGGTAACTGCTGAAACATTATGCATACCTACTTGTTAAGATTTTGTGCAGTGATGCTGTTGAGATTTTTTTGTCAGGAACTGGAGCTGAACTGCCCCAATCCCACAATCCCTCTTGATCCGTCACAGTGACCAATCTTGTACATACACATATAATTTTAACTCTGTATGTTTAAATACACACACACACACACACACACACACATTACTATGAGATCCTGTGATGTAATTTAATACAACTGTAAATAATTTTGTCAAGTCATGGAAAAACAGGCAATTTTGTCTGTAGCATCTTTTAAATAGTTTATTTGCCATTTGTCAACATGTTTTATTTAAGAGTTCCCCTTATTGTTCAGGTTATTGTAACGGTAAGTGGTAATGAGACGGTCGTATGTGCGGAGGAGAGCGAGATTTCATCAGAGTAGTGCAGGGTCATAGAATGCATAACAAAAACAAGAGCTATCTGCCATTCGTACAAAGGCAAGGAAGCTGGTGGGCTATTTTAGTTTTACTTAAGTTAATTAACTATTTAAGTTCATAAAAAAAATTTCACATTTGTTTACACATTGTTTTATATTGCTACATATGTAACGTTTAGGTTTTTATCGTTAAAGGGGAAGCTGGACCTTGTTCAAGAGCATATGGGAAAACCAAAAAAGAAAGGAGGTTGAAACAAGGTGGTACAGCAGCTTTCAAATGCTGGAGCGATTAGTAGAACTCAGGGAGCCTGTAAGCACTGGCAGGCTTACAAACTGATATTCCTGCGCTGACCTCTGATGAGTACAATAATGTTTGTGAGCTCCTGTCTATACTGTCTCCTTTTCACAAGGCCACTGTGGTGCTGTCAGAGGAGAAAAAGGTATCTGGCTCCAAAGTGGTGCTATTATTGAAAATGGTGGAAAAGATGCTCCAGGAAGAGGCAGCAAAGCAACGGTCCCAGTAGCTAGTGAACTGGGAGAGACCTCATCAGGTTCCTTAGGGAAAAGCTCCACAAAGCATGAACATTATATCACTGGGAACGATGCTAGACCCAAGCTACAAATCACTTGGATCCTTTAGCCAAAAAAAGGCAGATGAAGGAATAAAACAACTCACCTTTGAATATTCCAATGTAATCAGGTCTAGACAGTCACATTTAACCCCAGCTGCAGCTTCAACATCACAGGATGCTGTAGCTGAAAGACCTGGTTAATATTTTTGCATCGGATTAAAGTCAATTTCAGAGTTATGATCTCATTCATATTATCTGGTTTTGCTTCTCAGGAAACAAACTGTGGTGTGATTTTGATACCACGTTCATGGAGGCCAGAAGAACTCACAATGTCACTGCTGATGCCACAGTTGAAGTGCAGACCTGGCAGAACTGAACATCAGCAGAACACAGGATCCCCTCCAGTACTGGGAGAGGCAGAGGTGCATATATCCAAATCTCTACAAGCTTGCTGTGCGATACTTGTGCACCTCTGCCTCCTCAGTACCATGTGAAAGTGTTTTCTTCAAAGCCAGGGAAGTTATTTCAAAAAAGAGAAACCAACTGCGTCCAAGCACAGTGGAAAAAAATATTTCTTAATAAAAGTGAATGAAGTCACCACAGTATTCATAAGCATAACCATTTTCCCATCTTTGAAAAACACTGCAACAGTCTTAAAAACATCTCAACATAAACATCTCATGTCCTATTTGGTTTATTTAAACATTGACTGAAATCAACCTGTTTTTTGACACTAGTAGACCTCCAAAACCATCACCTACACATCAAAAGCAGATTAGATGAATGAATGAACCACACAAAATCATATTAAGGCGTTTTTATTTCTATTGTTGGCAGTGACTATTCCCATGCTGTCACTGGTGCAAAACAGCCAAGAGATCCATCACAAATAGTTGAAATGACAATAAAAGTTTAGCCAGCAGGGGGGTTTGTGTGCACATGAAGCCTCCAGATATGAACCTTTTTTTGAACCAATTGGATGGAAAGCTTCAAGGCTTCATCTGGCAATCACTACAAAACAAACAAAATGTTCAAAAAAAGAGAATTTAGCATTTACAAGTTACAAATTCAATAAAAGAAAATCAGCAATCATAAGTTCTCCAACATAACTCAACATCAAAACTCCACTCATGAAATTTCCACTGGAAACTAATACAAGGAAAAAACAGGAAATTGGGTGATGTCACTTCCTGTCTTTAAGCGGGACAATTCCCCATAAAGCTCCCCTTCAAAGACAACATGGAAGACTCTCCACAAAAAACAAATAACAAAAAATCACAGGTAAGTTCATTTTTTTCTTAATATATTTTTGTTTTACCTACTTAGTTAAAATATACAAACTTTCCTGTGTTAATCCTGTGTTTTAATTTACATACATACATACACACAGCATATGTGCATCTCAAATACACAGTTCATATGAACACTCTGTGGTGGAGGGTAACTATCACAAGATATTACACACATACTGTGTACATCTGAATCACTCCACCACACAGAAAACAGATTGAAAAAGCTTTCCCAGTTTCCAAAGATTTTGAACTTTAATGTGTAGATTTGTACAGAGACTTCAACACAGTGAGTTATGATTCCACAGCATGTTTAACTTGTAGAACAGTATTTGTCATATGTACAGAAATCAACTGCAGCTCAACAGTCCTTTAGCATCATTTATTGTGTGTGTGTGTGTGTGTGTGTGCGCATGCGCGTGCGTGTGCGTGTGCGTGTGTGTGTGTGTGTTTTGTTTTGGTTTTGATTTGGGACTTCTCACTGGTACTCACAATTTCTTATTACATGGGTTGTTAGGCCTGGTTTGACTCTGGTCTTCCCTGAGTGTGCCACCCTAAAGAAATGCTCGCGTGCACACACACACACACACACAGACAGACACAGACAGAGATAATAGTTCTGACTCTCTCTCTCTCTCACACATTGTATTGTCTATGTGATGTCGTACATGTAGTGTTTACTATTATACTGTACAATATAGCAACTTAGATTTCCAGATGAAAACAAATATTTTACTAATGGAACTGGAAGGGAGCCATGCCAGTCTCTCTCGGATCACCCTGCATATTACAGAGAGGAAGAGCAGGTTAAAGTGATGAAAAAAGAAAGCAAAAACATCAAAGGAATTGTGTAAGTAATTGCTTTATCGCTTCGAGAAGAGCTTAATCTGGAGGAGGAGCGGACGGCATGCCACACCCGCCCTCTCTACTAACCTCAACTCTCTACAGCAGGGTGAAACTTCAGAGCACAGCTCCATCCCCCCATGAATATTTCTGCTCCATTCATGATGCTGGGTGAGAGACTGTGTAGGGTTATGCCTCCTAACATGACTGATATTAGAAATAGGTGGCTATCACATTTTTGTAGATGGCCCATGTTTTAAACCGTCTGACTCTGAATTTCTCTGTGGTTATTCTGTCTGCTCTCTGCCCAACCTCATTTGGGAGGCTTACTCTCTCCCTTACAGGTCTGCTCAGGAATCTGAGCTGATAGCAATGACCAGGGCCTGCCATCTACTCCGGGATCAGGTTGTCACCATCTACACTGATTCCCGTTATGCATTTGGGGTTGCTCATGACTTCGATAAAATTTGGTGCTCCGGGGTTCCGTATCTTGGAAGGTAAGCCCATTTCTAATCCAGGACTAGTGTCTGCAATTTTGTCTGCATGTACACTACCAGCTTGGCTGGCTATCGTAACGGTCAAGGGTCAGTCATGACACAACCTCTGAGTCTGACACGGCCACTGGCAATGCTTCAGCAGATGAGACTCCACGTTGGGCAGCTGTTAATGCTCCCTCATGCCCATACACTATATCCTCGATGTGTGAAGCTATCGCCATGTTTTCTCATTGCTTTGTGCCGAATAATATCAATCTGCGTTTCTTACAAACTCAGAGTACACAACAGGACTGCTCTCACTGGGTTGATTAGGGCTGTAGTCCTGATTAAAATGGTCTAATCCGTGACCCGGAGGGGCGTGTCACCCTTCCTAAATCTATTTTGCCATTTCTTGTGTGCCATTTTCATGGGATTTCACATGTTGCACAAAGGGGGAGTGACGGCAGTTTTGTATTCCTGCAAAACGTCTCACTGTAAAACTTCTCCTAGATAGCTGTTTAACCTGTGCCAGAAGCAACCAGGGTAAAACACAAGCCAAATATGATGCCTTACTGGCTCCAGAATATCCCTTTCAGTGTCTACAGATAGACTTTACACACATTCCACCTTGTGGTCAGTTGAAGTACGTGCTAGTGATTGTAGACAGGTTTTCCAAGTGCACTGAGGTGTTTCCTTGTTCTAAGGAAGACTTTCAACAGGCCTGTCATCCCACTGGAACTTACACTAACTTCATTTAGATTTAAAAAACTGATCAAAATGTTTCCTTTCATTTAAATCATCACATCCTTGTTCAGGGAAGTCTTGCATCCTTACAAGACTCCCTGGAAGTTCAGAAAACACGTGTAAGAGCCCTGCTGTTCACACTGCCTTGTGTAACCCTAGTCAGATGTTTCTATCAACAAGAATACAAAACAAAAAGAACAACAAAACTCCCCAAAACTGCAAACCATCATAAAACAATAAAACTGTTCTAGGTACCGCTGCAATGTAATGATTCCTGAAATGTATTTTCATCTCGATCAGTTCCACTCCTTGGTCCTCTGTGTTTCTTCACACCTATAAGGCTTGTCTTGTACATATTTGTTTATTGGTGGAGTTGTTTGTGTTTACACTGCTTGTTTACATTGCTTGTTCACCTCCTGTCAGAGGGTGAATGTATTTTTTCTGTCATTTAGGCATCTGATAAAGTGACAAAGGAATTACTCTACAAAACCAGAGTCGATCTACTAACAGGTGGTAGTGTGTAACACTGACAGTGGTAGAAAAGAGAAATTTTTTAAAACCAGAATTTATTTTTCACGTTACAGTCTATATTAAATAAAAAATAAATTTACTTCAGATCTCAAGGCAGAGCTGTCTACTGTATGGCAAATAGTAAATTGTTAATACATAGATTTAATTAAGTATTTAATGCAGATCATTCGTATTGGCTGAATGAACCTTTCACTCTTCTGTCATGTCTATCTGCCTAACTATCAGGTGTGTGTGTGTATGTGTGTTTTCTCTCTGTCTCTCTCTCTCTCTCTCTCTCTGTCTCTCTCAATTTCACATTCTCTCACTCTCACTCTTGCATGCTGGCCTTTGGTAACACTGCCCTCCACCTGTACCTTGTGGCCTCTGCCCCCTGCCCTGTCCTGCCTTGCCCTGCCCTGCCCTTCCACCCCACCTGGCTGACTGAGAGAGTACTTGGCCATTCCAGCCAATCCGAGCATCAGGGTCAGCTGTTACAGAGGACAGACGAGTGTCACACAGTACACTGATCTAAGCCCTCTATTCACCCCTACACTGATCTAAGCCCTCTATTCACCCCAACACTGATCTAAGCCCTCTATTCACCCCAACACTGATCTAAGCCCTCTATTCACCCCAACACTGATCTAAGCCCTCTATTCACCCCAACACTGATCTAAGCCCTCTATTCACCCCTACACTGATCTAAGCCCTCTATTCACCCCTACACTGATCTAAGCCCTCTATTCACCCCAACACTGATCTAAGCCCTCTATTCACCCCTACACTGATCTAAGCCCTCTATTCACCCCTACACTGATCTAAGGCCTCTATTCGCCAGTACACTGATCTAAGGCCTCTGTTCACCAGTACACTGTAATGATACATTGCAAACTGCCCTGACTGCCTCTGTCGCAAATGCAGAGCTCCAGTGTGAGATCTGTCATCAACTCCACTAGCCAGCAGTCTGGGAGGAATGATCCACAAAGCATCAGCTGTTATGGATCTCTGTATGGACCTCCGTTCTCAGACAAGGACTTTAAGGCCCATGCAGTCAAGAGTTTGCCAGTCTAAGACCACATCCTGTTTTATTAATGGACTAAACAAGGTGCAGTTTGTTTGAGTCGAAACATCTGGTTTATGAAGCTCATGTGATACACCCATCATCTTTAACCCAAACTGGATCAACGGCACTGGTCGTTGAAGCTATGGCGGCATTCACGACAAATAAACAAAGAAGGATATACGACTGGAGGAGAGCAGCTCAAAGTGGTGTGTGTTTTACTGCTTGCGGTGAGCTAGGAGGGTGGTGGATGTTGTATAAAGGCTTTTCGCCAGATACTTATGACACAAGAGTATGTGTTCCTGAACTATTTCCCTAAGGAGAGAGAGCATGAGGGGAAAACAAGAAAGAAAAGAGCCTGAGATTTGGAGAAACATGTTTACCCTCAGCACATCTTTGTCTGGCTTCCATGAACAAAGTTGAAGCTCTCAGATGAATACAATCTTCTGAAAGGCACAAACAGGGATTGAACCTGTGGGCTTTGGTTTACAAAAACTAACACCTTGCCACTTGGCCATCATGCCTTAGAAGCAAGTCATGAACTGGTCTTTAACAATGCACGAGCTTGCACCTTAAGTCTGACAGTAGAAAAGCCTTGAAAGGGTTGGAAGTTACTAAAATATTGACAGCCTTCTGACTCATGAGTAACTGTCATTGGAAGCTGATTGTGCACTATTGATAGCATCAGCGTAAAGCACAGCTGCATATGCTTCCAAAATGAACCCCTTCTAGAGAGGATATATCTAAATTCTAAAGCACATGCAGTTGTTCTAAAGATCAGTCAACTAGGCTGGAGGTGCTGAGTATGGAAGCAAGGACCTCTGACATGCAAAGTATGCACTCTAGCACTGAGCTACACTCCCGCCACTCTCAAACTTTGAGGTAATAACGCTAAAAAGAATATCTGCAACTGTTTGTCAGCTAATTTGCAGGAGTCAAATGTGTAGCAGAAACGTTGCGTTGGGTGTCTGAGGACTGTTCAATTTCTCAATCAAAATTTTGGTGTAGTCAACCAGGATCACGTCCATGTCACCTCAAAGAGAAACACCTGGGTTACCTCTGCCACATGGGGTGGTAAATAGTCTACCATAAATTACCTCAAATGGTGACAATTTGGTGGTGGCACTGGGTATCATTCTGATCTCACAACACTTCTGACCACCTTGTGGTCAGATTCAGAGGTTGTGTCATGACCCTTGACCTTTATGATAGCCAGCTGAGCTGGTAGTGTACATGCAGACAAAAGTGCAGAGACTAGTCCTGGATTAGAAATGGTTTTGCCGTCCGAGGTGCGGAACCCCCTGGAGTGCCAAATCTTAACAAAGTTATGAGCAACCCCAAACGCATAATGGGAATCAGTGTAGATGGTGACAACCTGATCCCGGAGTAGATGGCAGACCCTGGTAAACGCCATCAGCTCAACTGCTTGAGCAGACCTATAAGGGAGAGAGTAAGCCTCCAAAATGAGGTTAGGCAGAGAGCAGACAATAACCACAGGGAAATTCAGAGTCAGACGGTTTAAAACATGGGCCATCTACAAAAATGTGATAAACGCCTATTTTTAATATCAGTCATGTTAGGAGGCATAACTCTACACAGTTTCTCACCCAGCATCATGAATAGAGCAGAAATATTCACGGGGTGGCTGGAGCCGTGCTCCGAAGTCTCAACCTACTGTAGAGGCGAGGTTAGTAGAGAGGGTGGGTGTGGCTTGTCGTCCAATCTTCCTCCAGAAGTCCCCCTCTCACTTTCCTGCTTCAGCTCAGATGTGTGTGTGGCCTTCGAAACAGAAACATCTGCCTGAGCAGTGGCCTGTCTTATCAGTGCACGCTTCACAAGTGGAGGAGGATCCTTTCAGCTGTGTGGCAGCAAAAACAGCTATTTCAGTCCCAGGAGTCTTATTGAGTTTTACACCATGTGCCTTGTCCCACACCGGCTTGGCCTTATTCCAGGTCTGCCAAGAATTCTAAATTTATTTAAAATCCCAGCTAGGGTCCCCATATCCCTCATAAATAAACAGCACTAAGCACTATAAACTCCTGTTGAAAAGAAATCTGAATACTTCTTGTATTTGCATGTATAGTGTTGTATTTGCATGTATAGTGTTCACTGTTTATAAAAAGCAATATGGTGATGTAAAAGTATACTGTAAATTTCATTATTATTTCACTCTTGGCTAAATAATAAACCCAACCAACTAGACTGAAATTACACAGACATGGGGAGCAGTTGTTTTTGTAGTCAGGATAAATCAATTCTAAAGGAGTTCCTTCTAAAAGAAGCTGCTGACCTGCTCCCTGCGCTCTTCCACATTCTTAGAAGTGTCCCAGCCTTTGCGTGTGTTGAACTTGGACACCTAACTAGTAAATAAAGGTTTAGCAATTTTACAAAGAACCGTAATGAAAATCAAGCTGCACTGATGGAAGAAATAATGTTGGCTAGCTACAGCACCCTTATCGATGGTTTAGCTCGCTGGTCGCCAACCAGTCTATCTATCAAGTCGAGCTCACATGTCTAATTTGCTCATAATTCAGAATATGATATTATGTTTATCGATGAAAAGGTTGGTGACCACTGGATTAGGCAGTCAATTAACAAAAGTGTTATCCCAACTAGCTAGCTAGGATAGCTAAGGTTAGCCAGATGGTTTAGCCCGCTAGCATTGCTGTATCGCTAACATAACCTACACACAGCTCGTTCAAGCCTTTGAAAAACCTCCCTAAAAATGTTCAAATATCCAGTTACAACTACTTTCAAATTTTACAAAGAGCTAACAGCTAGAATTCTGCAGATTGCTACTTTGTGTACTTACGTTTGTGCCGCTGTTTGTGTGTTGTGTACGGTTCAATCATAGCAAAGACCGTTTCTGCTTGGATAAAAGTGCCTTTGGCTCCCAGCTGCAGTATGTCCTACCAGTCCCGCGCAAAATCTAATGCCTCCTGTCGGTAATCCGAGTTATGGATGTGACACCGTTTTCGTATTATGTTAAATGTTTAATACTGTTCACTGCTATATTTGTATGTGAGTGGCACTTGTGTTGTCCGTGTTTAATGTTAATAAATGTTTCACAAACACAAGGGAGTTTGTGCGTCCTGCCCCGCGCCCTGCGGCACTCGGGCCAGCAGCAACGTTACACGAAATAATGTTGGTGATTGCTGACTTAAGCTCTACTCAGTACGTTCAAGAAGAACTATCTTCTAATGTTTATTTTGTTTTTAAATAGCATGACATTCAACTGTAGAGGCAAAAAGTGTGGAAATACTTTAACGTTTAGTATTTATGAGGAGTTGTGAATGCTGAGATTTCCACCACTAAGTTTAATAAAATGGATTTTACAAAATACAAAAAAACAAAAACGTTCTTGTACTGAATAAAAGTGGAGGTTTTCTTTGACGTTTGCAGTGTTCTCTCTCTCTCTCTCTCTCTCTCTCTCTCTCTCTCTCTCTCTCTCTCTCTCTCTCTCTCATATATATATATATATATATATATATATATATATATATATATATATATATATATATATATATATATATATATATATATATATATATATATGAATCATTTTTACCGATGTGTAAATGCATAATTGAAGCAATGACTTTGTATTTCATCAAGTGTCATGTGACACAAAAATCTGCTGATTAGTTAAACAAATCAGAAGCCTCTGAGTCATAAACAAATGCCTAGTGCCAAAAGCATTTTATAGTCCCATATGCGCAAGCTGAACAATATTCATAATTTGCTGTTGTTTTAGTCCTGTTTGGCCATCATTTTGCCTTGTTAATATGGCCATGTGCCTGAAAATCCTTTGTCATGGAGAATAATGCATGGTGTTGTAGGATAATGTATGTCTTGGACTGTTTCTCGATGAGGCAATAAATGAACAAAATATGGAAATATTAGTTTTAGCTCTCAGCATTTCTTGTGTTTAAAGGGTCTTAGGCTAGTGATATGTGCATTATTTTTTCTGTGATGTTCTTCTTCTATCCTTCTATGCTACTGTTGTCTTTCAGTAACAGTTCCAAAAATTCTGCCTTTGCTTTAGTTCTGCTTTATTCATATATTTGCTTGTGAGAGAATTAGACCAGGGACAAGCATGATATCTCAAACATTTCCTGAGATGTCAATGTTACTCTTCATGAATCTTCATAAATCAAAAACACACTGAGAAACTCTGGCCACATTTCATTTGAGCATACCCATGCACTGTGTAATCTTCAATATGCAATAGTAGACTAATTAAATAAGTTGTACATTTTTCAGGGTTATTAGCATGGAACATATACTTTCAAAGCATCGGCACAGTGGAGGCACTGAGATAGTGAGTGTTGCAAGTGTGTCGTGCCCAGCAGGGTGGCTGGAGTTTTCCTGCATGTCACTGTCACTGCAGAGTGGTCAGCCACCCAAAATATCTTGGCAACTGCAGTCGTTTGGTCAGAAGCAAACCACTGATAAAGGGCTAGAAAATGTGTAGAAATGTGAATGGTGGCAGAATGGACCATGGACTCTAACTATGCAACCACAAGGTGCCTCTTGTAACGCTTGGAGTTAGTCCTATTTAAATTATGCTCCAACCCAGATTAGCAAAGAGCTTTGGCACTGGTAGAGAGAAGCCTGTGAAGCATGTGGAGTCAGACTCAACTCAGTTATGCAATAATCTTGCCGGTTTATTCACTACGTGACAGCGGCTTGCTCTTGGAATCCTGTTGACAGTGCATACATGAAATGTAGAAATGTCCAAAGCTCATAAACACATTAACAGAGAAATGAAATTAAGGACAAAAGAATCGCTGGGTCCAGTAAGGTCCGTCATGTACAGTACAAAAAAAAGTCTTCTCCTGTGTGGCATTCATGCACATGCATTTTCCGTAAAACACAACTTAAAGGGACAGCAGACAAATTACGGCCCGTTACACTCTGCACAGCAGTAGGTATTTAGAATATAGTGCTGTGAGAGTGTATACACAGCAGTAAATTGCTTCTATTTCTATTTCTATGTGTATCAGAGGGTTTCTTCTAAAACCACTAGGAATGTTCAAAAGACCTCTGCGTCATACAGAGAACTGGCACAGCCAATAGGAAGGAAGCTTTCATACCGGGGGTGGAGAGAGCGGCGGAAAGTTCATTAATATTCATAAAGCTGTTAACACAATAGGAGCGGGTACTGGCGCAGACAATCACACGCTACTGTGTAAGTGATTTGTAGCTAGCTAGTGTTTGTCCACACTCCAATTATAATCAGTCGTTAGGCTTACTGACCTTTAGAATTCACATCAAAAGATGAGAGGTGTCAGTAGATTTGGAAAAGAGGAAAGGTGGCTGCACAAAGCTGCCACCAATAAGACCAAACCACAGTGCTCAGAAAGCAAACAACGTTCAGGTACGTGTATACACATTTTATTTAAACGCTGAAATGAAGGAGCATGTGTTTTTGAATCTTTAAATTGTATGGTATACCTTAAAAATATTTGTACTGGTGCCTCTAGAATGAAACAAATAGAAATACATTTTTAGTACATTTTAATAAAAGGTTGTTAGGCTATGATGGAAGGTTGTGTATGGTTATGTGTGCTTGTGTGTCAGTATGTAAATTCTTGTGTGAAAAATACCTTATATACTTTGTTTAGGCTCTTGATGTGGGTGTGCACAGTCCAGAAACTAGAGAGAGCACACATTTTGCTCCATTTGTTCTACCTCCAATCAATGGTAGCCATCCACTACCATTTCAGAGAAAAAAAGGTAAAGAACTATAAAGTCTATACATTCTAGAGAAAATTACATGGCAATTAATTCCTGTTGGTTTTTAACACATGGTTTCATATGAAGAGTCGTAATATATTTTTAAACTGAGCCTTCTCATCTGAACATAGCTCAATTTCAAGAGGGCAAAATCAGCTGTTGCCATCTGTTAATTAATAGAACTGGATGATTCTTTAGTATAACTCTGCCCTGTAATTTTAGGTTCATATGAGCAGCTGCAGAAGACTGGTCTGGATGGATGTCATGACAATGAAGCTTCCAAAGAGCAGCTGGAGATGGAGAGATATAATCTTGAAGCTGAGTATAAGGAACACCAAGCGCTTCTGCAGAGCCTCCTGTCAGAAAGGGATGAACTCTGCCAGTTGAACAGCGAGCAGCAGATGATAATAGCTGACTGGTTGGAAAGGGAAAACGTGCCAATGCCTGTGTGTACAAGGCGGAGTCGCCATGGCTACCAGGACCAGCTAAAAATTCTAGAGGACCTAAAGTTGCAGTGGCAGTGCAAATCACAGCTCTACCAGCAGCAAGTTGAAGAACTCCGGCCCCGGTGCCAGGAGAAGAAGAAGCAGTGGGACTGTGAATATCAAGCCTTCATCATGACGATGCAAGAAGTAGTCGTTGCGGCTCTCGCCCGGCGGCTGGGAAAGCGGGCAGCTCTTGTTGAGGTGAAACGGCTCCTTGCAGCTGAGCAGAAGACGGAGAATAAGCTCACTGCTGCAAAAATACGGAACCTTGCGCTGCAGATGAGGGTACAAAGCCGGGAAGAATCTATTAGAGAACTGGAGGAGAGGACAAAGTGTGAAAAACTGAAGTTTGAAAATGAGAATTATAAGACTATGATCTTGGAGTATGAAGAGGAGGTTATTCGAATAAAGAAAGGAATTACCAGCACTAGAGAGGTATGACGTCCTATTAAACTCAGTAGATTAAGACTAATGTGGGTGCAAGTTCTGTTGATTTTTTAGATAGCCATGGAACTGTCAAGTAGACTTGAAAACATAACAAGACCCATCCCATAAATCCCATCACAAAACTTGGAAATTTCGAGCCCCCATTTAAAACTGAAAATGCAGTAAATTTATTGCCACGGAGTAGGATGGGAAAATGTATTGTACTGTAGTAGAGTCTTGAAGGCATAGAAAATAATCTCAGTATTGTGTACCTCCACTCTCAGTTCCAGTCACATCTCAAAGAAACGATCAACTTTGTGGAGCTGGAGATCCAGGCCAAACTAGCCAATCTGGCCAAGATAAAGGCAATGATCGGCAACAAGCGGAAAGCTCTGGCAGGGGTAATGATAACTAAAGACAAGCTGCGTGCAGACAATCTGCGCCTGTACCAGCGCTGCAGCCTGCTGAGAAACAAGAAGCTGCTCCAGGATTTTGAGAAGGTGAAGGATGCATGCGAGGACCTGCAGAGCCAAATAGACATTCTCAAGAGGCAGCATGAAAAGCTCTCTGTCAAGTGTAGCACAGTAAAGAGCAAGCTGAAGCAGAGCAGGCCACTGCAGCATTGTGTATAACACAGTTGAACACACACGTGTACACGTATATACACAAACATGCTGTATGCTCTTTGTGCAGAACTAAAATAAAAACAGTACACTGTTATATTTGAAAATAGTGCTGTGCCTTTTATATTTGAAAGTGGACAAAATATCTGATATATGTGTGTTTGTGTGTGTGTGTGTGTCTGTCTGTGTGTGTATATGTTACTTTCCAGGGAATAAAATTGTCTGTACATGTTTAAAAAATGTCAGTATAAGAAGTCAGTATAACTTTGGGAAGGAAGACTATGTTCCAAACACAAGTCACTCGTTGTCTTCCAGTGAATCAAATAAACACATCAGTATAATGGATTGTAATTGACATGGTTTGCCAGAATTGTACGTTTAGTATTCATGTTTGAAGAATTACATGACTTTTGCTCTCTTAGCCTTCATCTTTATTCAAGGCTTTATGACTTATCTTGGGATATGCATCAAACCTTACCAATGTACTGCTAGTCAGATTCTCTCCACCTAGTTCCACAGTTAAATTGTGCCAGATTCTGACATCGTTGTGCGATTCAACTTTCATTATTAGGTTTTACACGTGTGATGTTTACAGCGTGTACTGTTTCTGATACACGTTGGCTTGATTTTCGTGTGGTTGAATGAGCAGATAAATTGATTAAAATCTAAAGGGAAAAAACCTTGAACTGTGCAATGTTTAGCAGGTTTAGCAAATTGATATTGATGTAGAGATGGTACTTGTGGCATAATTATGATGTAATAAAGGGGCTGTGAAGTCACACAAGTTATCACATTAATCACGCCTTTCACCATTCCCATAGTACTCATTTGCTTCGTTGCTGCTTACTGTATTTGGCTGAGGTCTGTTCCCCAAAAACTAAAAGGCTTATCGATCTTTAGAATTCACATCAAAAGACGAGAGGCGCCAGTAGATATGGAAAAGAGGAAAGGTGGCTGCACAAAGCTGCCACCAATAAGACCAAACCACAGCGCTCAGAAAGCAAACAACGTTCAGGTACGTGTATACACATTTTATTTAAATGCTGAAATGAAGGAGCATGTGTTTTTGAATCTTTAAATTATATGGGATACCTTAAAAATATTTGTACTGCTGCCTCAAGAAAGAAACAAACAGAAATACATTTTTAGTACATTTTAATAAAACGTTGTTTGGCTATGATGGAAGGTTGTGTATGGTTATGTGTGCTTGTGTGTCAGTATGTAGATTCTTGTGTGAAAAATACCTTGTATACTTTGTTTAGGCTCTTGATGTGGGTGTGCACAGTCCAGAAACTAGAGACAGCACACATTTTGCTCCACTTGTTCTACCTCCAATCAATGGTAGCCATCCACTACCATTTCAGAGAAAAAAAGGTAAAGAACTAGAAAGTCTATACATTCTAGAGAAAATTACATGGCAATTCATTCCTGTTGGTTTTTAACACATGGTTTCATATGAAGAGTCGTAATATATTTTTAAACTGAGCCTTCTCATCTGAACATAGCTCAATTTCAAGATGGCAAAATCAGCTGTTGCCATCTGTTAATTAATAGAACTGGATGATTCTTTAGTATAACTCTGCCCCGTAAATTTAGGTTCATATGAGCAGCTGCAGAAGACTGGTCTGGATGGATGTCATGACATTGAAGCTTCCAAAGAGCAGCTGGAGATGGAGAGATATAATCTTGAAGCTGAGTATAAGGAACACCAAGCGCTTCTGCAGAGCCTCCTGTCAGAAAGGGATGAACTCTGCCAGTTGAACAGCGAGCAGCAGATGATAATAGCTGACTGGTTGGAAAGGGAAAACGTGCCAATGCCTGTGTGTACAAGGCGGAGTCGCCATGGCTACCAGGACCAGCTAAAAATTCTAGAGGACCTAAAGTTGCAGTGGCAGCGCAAATCACAGCTCTACCAGCAGCAATTTGAAGAACTCCGGCCCCGGTGCCAGGAGAAGAAGAAGCAGTGGGACTGTGAATATCAAGCCTTCATCATGATGATGCAAGAAGTACTCCTTGCGGCTCTCGCCCGGCGGCTGGGAAAGCGGGCAGCTCTTGTTGAGGTGAAACGGCTCCTTGCAGCTGAGCAGAAGACGGAGAATAAGCTCACTGCTGCAAAAATACGGAACCTTGCGCTGCAGATGAGGGTACAAAGCCGGGAAGAAGCTATTGGAGAACTGGAGGAGAGGACAAAGGCTGAAAAACTGAAATTTGAAAATGAGAATTATAAGACTATGATCTTGGAGTATGAAGAGGAGCTTATTCGAATAAAGAAAGGAATTACCAGCACTAGAGAGGTATGACGTCCTATTAAACTCAGTAGATTAAGACTAATGTGGGTGCAAGTTCTGTTGATTTTTTAGATAGCCATGGAACTGTCAAGTAGACTTGAAAACATAACAAGACCCATCCCATAAATCCCATCACAAAACTTGGAAATTTCGAGCCCCCATTTAAAACTGAAAATGCAGTAAATTTATTGCCACGGAGTAGGATGGGAAAATGTATTGTACTGTAGTAGAGTCTTGAAGGCATAGAAAATAATCTCAGTATTGTGTACCTCCACTCTCAGTTCCAGTCACATCTCAAAGAAACGATCAACTTTGTGGAGCTGGAGATCCAGGCCAAACTAGCCAATCTGGCCAAGATAAAGGCAATGATCGGCAACAAGCGGAAAGCTCTGGCAGGGGTAATGATAACTAAAGACAAGCTGCGTGCAGACAATCTGCGCCTGTACCAGCGCTGCAGCCTGCTGAGAAACAAGAAGCTGCTCCAGGATTTTGAGAAGGTGAAGGATGCATGCGAGGACCTGCAGAGCCAAATAGACATTCTCAAGAGGCAGCATGAAAAGCTCTCTGTCAAGTGTAGCACAGTAAAGAGCAAGCTGAAGCAGAGCAGGCCACTGCAGCATTGTGTATAACACAGTTGAACACACACGTGTACACGTATATACACAAACATGCTGTATGCTCTTTGTGCAGAACTAAAATAAAAACAGTACACTGTTATATTTGAAAATAGTGCTGTGCCTTTTATATTTGAAAGTGGACAAAATATCTGATATATGTGTGTTTGTGTGTGTGTGTGTCTGTCTGTGTGTGTATATGTTACTTTCCAGGGAATAAAATTGTCTGTACATGTTTAAAAAATGTCAGTATAAGAAGTCAGTATAACTTTGGGAAGGAAGACTATGTTCCAAACACAAGTCACTCGTTGTCTTCCAGTGAATCAAATAAACACATCAGTATAATGGATTGTAATTGACATGGTTTGCCAGAATTGTACGTTTAGTATTCATGTTTGAAGAATTACATGACTTTTGCTCTCTTAGCCTTCATCTTTATTCAAGGCTTTATGACTTATCTTGGGATATGCATCAAACCTTACCAATGTACTGCTAGTCAGATTCTCTCCACCTAGTTCCACAGTTAAATTGTGCCAGATTCTGACATCGTTGTGCGATTCAACACAGCTGGCATGTACACTATTATAGCTGTAATTAAGGGAGCCACGCTAAAGACCACAAATTACTGAAGAAAAGATATCTGACATTTAAGGAGAGAGACTCAGAGCTGAGTCCTACTGAGAGAGCAGCTCCGTGACTTCTTCATCCAAAAGTTCAGTAGACAGGCGAATCCCAAAGTTACAATCATCTATGTTATGCTAATTTTTGCTGATATGACTTCAAAACCCTCCCCACTCTAACCAATTTCTTTGGGTTTGCCAGTAACACTAGTTGACCATAGCATAAAGATAATGTTTTGTTCTGTCCTATTTGTTGATATTTCAAACTGAATAGTAAGAAAAGGCAATACACAGTGACCAATAAGCAATAAAAAGTTAATGAAAAGCTACAGACACACTGTTAAATGGGCTGACCCAGATATTTATCACCAGAGACCCAGAGCCCTAAACACTTGCCCAAGTCATTGTTTTGACTTATCTGGGTCCTAATCAGATGATTCATACTATAGCTAAGCAATTTGACCCAGGAGTACATTTCACTGCGCATCATTTTTAAAACCATGACAAAAACAATACAGTTTTCCATCTATGTCACCAGCCCAACACACAGCCAGTCTCATCGATGGAGCTTTCATAACTTAGAAAGGACCAGCTCAATAAGCCCTTGGTGCTAGATGCTATACACAAATGGTGCACTGTCTGAACTGGACCTAGAGTAGGAAATGAAAAGTAATTAACTAGCAATAGTAAAAGCATGGACTGAGAGATTTATTGAGTCCAATCTCTCTCTCGTTCCATCTCTCTCTATCTCTCTCTCTCTCTGAGGCATTTTCATTATTTATTGCCTAGCTAACAAATCTGCAGAGACATCTGAAGGCCTCTGAGTTCAGCTTGATAAAGAAAATGTTTTTAACCCAACAAAAACCCAATCTGTTTACTGAAAGGTTGAATCTCATTTTCTTAAAGAGCAGGGTGCAGCGTTGATCTCTAGCTTGCAGACCACATCTATACCAGCTCCATTCCTGAGTCACCTGCTACATGCTAGCTAGCTTAGCTACCTTTGCGGATTTTCAACTTTCATTATTAGGTTTTACACGTGTGATGTTTACAGCGTGTACTGTTTCTGATACACGTTGGCTTGATTTTCGTGTGGTTGAATGAGCAGATAAATTGATTAAAATCTAAAGGGAAAAAACCTTGAACTGTGCAATGTTTAGCAGGTTTAGCAAATTGATATTGATGTAGAGATGGTACTTGTGGCATAATTATGATGTAATAAAGGGGCTGTGAAGTCACACAAGTTATCACATTAATCACGCCTTTCACCATTCCCATAGTACTCATTTGCTTCGTTGCTGCTTACTGTATTTGGCTGAGGTCTGTTCCCCAAAAACTAAAAGGCTTATCGATCTTTAGAATTCACATCAAAAGACGAGAGGCGCCAGTAGATATGGAAAAGAGGAAAGGTGGCTGCACAAAGCTGCCACCAATAAGACCAAACCACAGCGCTCAGAAAGCAAACAACGTTCAGGTACGTGTATACACATTTTATTTAAATGCTGAAATGAAGGAGCATGTGTTTTTGAATCTTTAAATTATATGGGATACCTTAAAAATATTTGTACTGCTGCCTCAAGAAAGAAACAAACAGAAATACATTTTTAGTACATTTTAATAAAACGTTGTTTGGCTATGATGGAAGGTTGTGTATGGTTATGTGTGCTTGTGTGTCAGTATGTAGATTCTTGTGTGAAAAATACCTTGTATACTTTGTTTAGGCTCTTGATGTGGGTGTGCACAGTCCAGAAACTAGAGACAGCACACATTTTGCTCCACTTGTTCTACCTCCAATCAATGGTAGCCATCCACTACCATTTCAGAGAAAAAAAGGTAAAGAACTAGAAAGTCTATACATTCTAGAGAAAATTACATGGCAATTCATTCCTGTTGGTTTTTAACACATGGTTTCATATGAAGAGTCGTAATATATTTTTAAACTGAGCCTTCTCATCTGAACATAGCTCAATTTCAAGATGGCAAAATCAGCTGTTGCCATCTGTTAATTAATAGAACTGGATGATTCTTTAGTATAACTCTGCCCCGTAAATTTAGGTTCATATGAGCAGCTGCAGAAGACTGGTCTGGATGGATGTCATGACATTGAAGCTTCCAAAGAGCAGCTGGAGATGGAGAGATATAATCTTGAAGCTGAGTATAAGGAACACCAAGCGCTTCTGCAGAGCCTCCTGTCAGAAAGGGATGAACTCTGCCAGTTGAACAGCGAGCAGCAGATGATAATAGCTGACTGGTTGGAAAGGGAAAACGTGCCAATGCCTGTGTGTACAAGGCGGAGTCGCCATGGCTACCAGGACCAGCTAAAAATTCTAGAGGACCTAAAGTTGCAGTGGCAGTGCAAATCACAGCTCTACCAGCAGCAATTTGAAGAACTCCGGCCCCGGTGCCAGGAGAAGAAGAAGCAGTGGGACTGTGAATATCAAGCCTTCATCATGATGATGCAAGAAGTACTCCTTGCGGCTCTCGCCCGGCGGCTGGGAAAGCGGGCAGCTCTTGTTGAGGTGAAACGGCTCCTTGCAGCTGAGCAGAAGACGGAGAATAAGCTCACTGCTGCAAAAATACGGAACCTTGCGCTGCAGATGAGGGTACAAAGCCGGGAAGAAGCTATTGGAGAACTGGAGGAGAGGACAAAGGCTGAAAAACTGAAATTTGAAAATGAGAATTATAAGACTATGATCTTGGAGTATGAAGAGGAGCTTATTCGAATAAAGAAAGGAATTACCAGCACTAGAGAGGTATGACGTCCTATTAAACTCAGTAGATTAAGACTAATGTGGGTGCAAGTTCTGTTGATTTTTTAGATAGCCATGGAACTGTCAAGTAGACTTGAAAACATAACAAGACCCATCCCATAAATCCCATCACAAAACTTGGAAATTTCGAGCCCCCATTTAAAACTGAAAATGCAGTAAATTTATTGCCACGGAGTAGGATGGGAAAATGTATTGTACTGTAGTAGAGTCTTGAAGGCATAGAAAATAATCTCAGTATTGTGTACCTCCACTCTCAGTTCCAGTCACATCTCAAAGAAACGATCAACTTTGTGGAGCTGGAGATCCAGGCCAAACTAGCCAATCTGGCCAAGATAAAGGCAATGATCGGCAACAAGCGGAAAGCTCTGGCAGGGGTAATGATAACTAAAGACAAGCTGCGTGCAGACAATCTGCGCCTGTACCAGCGCTGCAGCCTGCTGAGAAACAAGAAGCTGCTCCAGGATTTTGAGAAGGTGAAGGATGCATGCGAGGACCTGCAGAGCCAAATAGACATTCTCAAGAGGCAGCATGAAAAGCTCTCTGTCAAGTGTAGCACAGTAAAGAGCAAGCTGAAGCAGAGCAGGCCACTGCAGCATTGTGTATAACACAGTTGAACACACACGTGTACACGTATATACACAAACATGCTGTATGCTCTTTGTGCAGAACTAAAATAAAAACAGTACACTGTTATATTTGAAAATAGTGCTGTGCCTTTTATATTTGAAAGTTGACAAAATATCTGATATATGTGTGTTTGTGTGTGTGTGTGTGTCTGTCTGTGTGTGTATATGTTACTTTCCAGGGAATAAAATTGTCTGTACATGTTTAAAAAATGTCAGTATAAGAAGTCAGTATAACTTTGGGAAGGAAGACTATGTTCCAAACACAAGTCACTCGTTGTCTTCCAGTGAATCAAATAAACACATCAGTATAATGGATTGTAATTGACATGGTTTGCCAGAATTGTACGTTTAGTATTCATGTTTGAAGAATTACATGACTTTTGCTCTCTTAGCCTTCATCTTTATTCAAGGCTTTATGACTTATCTTGGGATATGCATCAAACCTTACCAATGTACTGCTAGTCAGATTCTCTCCACCTAGTTCCACAGTTAAATTGTGCCAGATTCTGACATCGTTGTGCGATTCAACACAGCTGGCATGTACACTATTATAGCTGTAATTAAGGGAGCCACGCTAAAGACCACAAATTACTGAAGAAAAGATATCTGACATTTAAGGAGAGAGACTCAGAGCTGAGTCCTACTGAGAGAGCAGCTCCGTGACTTCTTCATCCAAAAGTTCAGTAGACAGGCGAATCCCAAAGTTACAATCATCTATGTTATGCTAATTTTTGCTGATATGACTTCAAAACCCTCCCCACTCTAACCAATTTCTTTGGGTTTGCCAGTAACACTAGTTGACCATAGCATAAAGATAATGTTTTGTTCTGTCCTATTTGTTGATATTTCAAACTGAATAGTAAGAAAAGGCAATACACAGTGACCAATAAGCAATAAAAAGTTAATGAAAAGCTACAGACACACTGTTAAATGGGCTGACCCAGATATTTATCACCAGAGACCCAGAGCCCTAAACACTTGCCCAAGTCATTGTTTTGACTTATCTGGGTCCTAATCAGATGATTCATACTATAGCTAAGCAATTTGACCCAGGAGTACATTTCACTGCGCATCATTTTTAAAACCATGACAAAAACAATACAGTTTTCCATCTATGTCACCAGCCCAACACACAGCCAGTCTCATCGATGGAGCTTTCATAACTTAGAAAGGACCAGCTCAATAAGCCCTTGGTGCTAGATGCTATACACAAATGGTGCACTGTCTGAACTGGACCTAGAGTAGGAAATGAAAAGTAATTAACTAGCAATAGTAAAAGCATGGACTGAGAGATTTATTGAGTCCAATCTCTCTCTCGTTCCATCTCTCTCTATCTCTCTCTCTCTCTGAGGCATTTTCATTATTTATTGCCTAGCTAACAAATCTGCAGAGACATCTGAAGGCCTCTGAGTTCAGCTTGATAAAGAAAATGTTTTTAACCCAACAAAAACCCAATCTGTTTACTGAAAGGTTGAAGCTCATTTTCTTAAAGAGCAGGGTGCAGCGTTGATCTCTAGCTTGCAGACCACATCTATACCAGCTCCATTCCTGAGTCACCTGCTACATGCTAGCTAGCTTAGCTACCTTTGCGGATTTTCAACTTTCATTATTAGGTTTTACACGTGTGATGTTTACAGCGTGTACTGTTTCTGATACACGTTGGCTTGATTTTCGTGTGGTTGAATGAGCAGATAAATTGATTAAAATCTAAAGGGAAAAAACCTTGAACTGTGCAATGTTTAGCAGGTTTAGCAAATTGATATTGATGTAGAGATGGTACTTGTGGCATAATTATGATGTAATAAAGGGGCTGTGAAGTCACACAAGTTATCACATTAATCACGCCTTTCACCATTCCCATAGTACTCATTTGCTTCGTTGCTGCTTACTGTATTTGGCTGAGGTCTGTTCCCCAAAAACTAAAAGGCTTATCGATCTTTAGAATTCACATCAAAAGACGAGAGGCGCCAGTAGATATGGAAAAGAGGAAAGGTGGCTGCACAAAGCTGCCACCAATAAGACCAAACCACAGCGCTCAGAAAGCAAACAACGTTCAGGTACGTGTATACACATTTTATTTAAATGCTGAAATGAAGGAGCATGTGTTTTTGAATCTTTAAATTATATGGGATACCTTAAAAATATTTGTACTGCTGCCTCAAGAAAGAAACAAACAGAAATACATTTTTAGTACATTTTAATAAAACGTTGTTTGGCTATGATGGAAGGTTGTGTATGGTTATGTGTGCTTGTGTGTCAGTATGTAGATTCTTGTGTGAAAAATACCTTGTATACTTTGTTTAGGCTCTTGATGTGGGTGTGCACAGTCCAGAAACTAGAGACAGCACACATTTTGCTCCACTTGTTCTACCTCCAATCAATGGTAGCCATCCACTACCATTTCAGAGAAAAAAAGGTAAAGAACTATAAAGTCTATACATTCTAGAGAAAATTACATGGCAATTCATTCCTGTTGGTTTTTAACACATGGTTTCATATGAAGAGTCGTAATATATTTTTAAACTGAGCCTTCTCATCTGAACATAGCTCAATTTCAAGATGGCAAAATCAGCTGTTGCCATCTGTTAATTAATAGAACTGGATGATTCTTTAGTATAACTCTGCCCCGTAAATTTAGGTTCATATGAGCAGCTGCAGAAGACTGGTCTGGATGGATGTCATGACATTGAAGCTTCCAAAGAGCAGCTGGAGATGGAGAGATATAATCTTGAAGCTGAGTATAAGGAACACCAAGCGCTTCTGCAGAGCCTCCTGTCAGAAAGGGATGAACTCTGCCAGTTGAACAGCGAGCAGCAGATGATAATAGCTGACTGGTTGGAAAGGGAAAACGTGCCAATGCCTGTGTGTACAAGGCGGAGTCGCCATGGCTACCAGGACCAGCTAAAGATTCTAGAGGACCTAAAGTTGCAGTGGCAGTGCAAATCACAGCTCTACCAGCAGCAATTTGAAGAACTCCGGCCCCGGTGCCAGGAGAAGAAGAAGCAGTGGGACTGTGAATATCAAGCCTTCATCATGATGATGCAAGAAGTAGTCGTTGCGGCTCTCGCCCGGCGGCTGGGAAAGCGGGCAGCTCTTGTTGAGGTGAAACGGCTCCTTGCAGCTGAGCAGAAGACGGAGAATAAGCTCACTGCTGCAAAAATACGGAACCTTGCGCTGCAGATGAGGGTACAAAGCCGGGAAGAAGCTATTGGAGAACTGGAGGAGAGGACAAAGGCTGAAAAACTGAAATTTGAAAATGAGAATTATAAGACTATGATCTTGGAGTATGAAGAGGAGCTTATTCGAATAAAGAAAGGAATTACCAGCACTAGAGAGGTATGACGTCCTATTAAACTCAGTAGATTAAGACTAATGTGGGTGCAAGTTCTGTTGATTTTTTAGATAGCCATGGAACTGTCAAGTAGACTTGAAAACATAACAAGACCCATCCCATAAATCCCATCACAAAACTTGGAAATTTCGAGCCCCCATTTAAAACTGAAAATGCAGTAAATTTATTGCCACGGAGTAGGATGGGAAGATGTATTGTACTGTAGTAGAGTCTTGAAGGCATAGAAAATAATCTCAGTATTGTGTACCTCCACTCTCAGTTCCAGTCACATCTCAAAGAAACGATCAACTTTGTGGAGCTGGAGATCCAGGCCAAACTAGCCAATCTGGCCAAGATAAAGGCAATGATCGGCAACAAGCGGAAAGCTCTGGCAGGGGTAATGATAACTAAAGACAAGCTGCGTGCAGACAATCTGCGCCTGTACCAGCGCTGCAGCCTGCTGAGAAACAAGAAGCTGCTCCAGGATTTTGAGAAGGTGAAGGATGCATGCGAGGACCTGCAGAGCCAAATAGACATTCTCAAGAGGCAGCATGAAAAGCTCTCTGTCAAGTGTAGCACAGTAAAGAGCAAGCTGAAGCAGAGCAGGCCACTGCAGCATTGTGTATAACACAGTTGAACACACACGTGTACACGTATATACACAAACATGCTGTATGCTCTTTGTGCAGAACTAAAATAAAAACAGTACACTGTTATATTTGAAAATAGTGCTGTGCCTTTTATATTTGAAAGTTGACAAAATATCTGATATATGTGTGTTTGTGTGTGTGTGTGTCTGTCTGTCTGTGTGTGTATATGTTACTTTCCAGGGAATAAAATTGTCTGTACATGTTTAAAAAATGTCAGTATAAGAAGTCAGTATAACTTTGGCAAGGAAGACTATGTTCCAAACACAAGTCACTCGTTGTCTTCCAGTGAATCAAATAAACACATCAGTATAATGGATTGTAATTGACATGGTGTGCCAGAATTGTACGTTTAGTATTCATGTTTGAAGAATTACATAACTTTTGCTCTCTTAGCCTTCATCTTTATTCAAGGCTTTATGACTTATCTTGGGATATGCATCAAACCTTACCAATGTACTGCTAGTCAGATTCTCTCCACCTAGTTCCACAGTTAAATTGTGCCAGATTCTGACATCGTTGTGCGATTCAACACAGCTGGCATGTACACTATTATAGCTGTAATTAAGGGAGCCACGCTAAAGACCACAAATTACTGAAGAAAAGATATCTGACATTTAAGGAGAGAGACTCAGAGCTGAGTCCTACTGAGAGAGCAGCTCCGTGACTTCTTCATCCAAAAGTTCAGTAGACAGGCGAATCCCAAAGTTACAATCATCTATGTTATGCTAATTTTTGCTGATATGACTTCAAAACCATCCCCACTCTAACCAATTTCTTTGGGTTTGCCAGTAACACTAGTTGACCATAGCATAAAGATAATGTTTTGTTCTGTCCTATTTGTTGATATTTCAAACTGAATAGTAAGAAAAGGCAATACACAGTGACCAATAAGCAATAAAAAGTTAATGAAAAGCTACAGACACACTGTTAAATGGGCTGACCCAGATATTTATCACCAGAGACCTAGAGCCCTAAACACTTGCCCAAGTCATTGTTTTGACTTATCTGGGTCCTAATCAGATGATTCATACTATAGCTAAGCAATTTGACCCAGGAGTACATTTCACTGCGCATCATTTTTAAAACCATGACAAAAACAATACAGTTTTCCATCTATGTCACCAGCCCAGCACACAGCCAGTCTCATCGATGGAGCTTTCATAACTTAGAAAGGACCAGCTCAATAAGCCCTTGGTGCTAGATGCTATACACAAATGGTGCACTGTCTGAACTGGACCTAGAGTAGGAAATGAAAAGTAATTAACTAGTAATAGTAATCGCATGGACTGAGAGATTTATTGAGTCCATTCTCTCTCTCGTTCCCTCTCTCTCTCTATCTCTCTCTCTCTGAGGCATTTTCATTATTTATTGCCTAGCTAACAAATCTGCAGAGACATCTGAAAACCTCTGAGTTCAGCTTGATAAAGAAAATGTTTTTAACCCAACAAAAACCCAATCTGTTTACTGAAAGGTTGAAGCTCATTTTCTTAAAGAGCAGGGTGCAGTGTTGATCTCTAGCTTGCAGACCACATCTATACCAGCTCCATTCCTGAGTCACCTGCTACATGCTAGCCAGCTCAGCTACCTTTGCGGATTTTCAATTTTCATTATTAGGTTTTACACGTGTGATGTTTACAGCGTGTACTGTTTCTGATACACGTTGGCTTGATTTTCGTGTGGTTGAATGAGCAGATAAATTGATTAAAATCTAAAGGGAAAAAACCTTGAACCGTGCAAGATTTAGCAGGTTTAGCAAATTGATATTTATGTAGAGATGGTACTTGTGGCATAATTATGATGTAATAAAGGGGCTGTGAAGTCACACAAGTTATCACATTAATCACGCCTTTCACCATTCCCATAGTACTCATTTGCTTCGTTGCTGCTTATTGTATTTGGCTGAGGTCTGTTCCCCAAATACTAAAAGGCTTATCGATCTTTAGAATTCACATCAAAAGACGAGAGGCGCCAGTAGATATGGAAAAGAGGAAAGGTGGCTGCACAAAGCTGCCACCAATAAGACCAAACCACAGTGCTCAGAAAGCAAACAACGTTCAGGTACGTGTATACACATTTTATTTAAATGCTGAAATGAAGGAGCATGTGTTTTTGAATCTTTAAATTATATGGGATACCTTAAAAATATTTGTACTGCTGCCTCAAGAAAGAAACAAACAGAAATACATTTTTAGTACATTTTAATAAAAAGTTGTTTGGCTGTGATGGAAGGTTGTGTATGGTTATTTGTGCTTGTGTGTCAGTATGTAGATTCTTGTGTGAAAAATACCTTGTATACTTTGTTTAGGCTCTTGATGTGGGTGTGCACAGTCCAGAAACTAGAGACAGCACACATTTTGCTCCACTTGTTCTACCTCCAATCAATGGTAGCCATCCACTACCATTTCAGAGAAAAAAAGGTAAAGAACTATAAAGTCTATACATTCTAGAGAAAATTACATGGCAATTAATTCCTGTTGGTTTTTAACACATGGTTTCATATGAAGAGTCCTAATATATTTTTAAACTGAGCCTTCTCATCTGAACATAGCTCAATTTCAAGATGGCAAAATCAGCTGTTGCCATCTGTTAATTAATAGCACTGGATGATTCTTTAGTATAACTCTGCCCCGTAAATTTAGGTTCATATGAGCAGCTGCAGGAGACTGGTCTGGATGGATGTCATGACATTGAAGCTTCCAAAGAGCAGCTGGAGATGGAGAGATATAATCTTGAAGCTGAGTATAAGGAACACCAAGCGCTTCTGCAGAGCCTCCTGTCAGAAAGGGATGAACTCTGCCAGTTGAACAGCGAGCAGCAGATGATAATAGCTGACTGGTTGGAAAGGGAAAACGTGCCAATGCCTGTGTGTACAAGGCGGAGTCGCCATGGCTACCAGGACCAGCTAAAAATTCTAGAGGACCTAAAGTTGCAGTGGCAGTGCAAATCACAGCTCTACCAGCAGCAAGTTGAAGAACTCCGGCCCCGGTGCCAGGAGAAGAAGAAGCAGTGGGACTGTGAATATCAAGCCTTCATCATGATGATGCAAGAAGTAGTCGTTGCGGCTCTCGCCCGGCGGCTGGGAAAGCGGGCAGCTCTTGCTGAGGTGAAACGGCTCCTTGCAGCTGAGCAGAAGACGGAGAATAAGCTCACTGCTGCAAAAATACGGAACCTTGCGCTGCAGATGAGGGTACAAAGCCGGGAAGAAGCTATTGGAGAACTGGAGGAGAGGACAAAGGCTGAAAAACTGAAATTTGAAAATGAGAATTATAAGACTATGATCTTGGAGTATGAAGAGGAGGTTATTCGAATAAAGAAAGGAATTACCAGCACTAGAGAGGTATGACGTCCTATTAAACTCAGTAGATTAAGACTAATGTGGGTGCAAGTTCTGTTGATTTTTTAGATAGCCATGGAACTGTCAAGTAGACTTGAAAACATAACAAGACCCTTCCCATAAATCCCATCACAAAACTTGGAAATTTCGAGCCCCCATTTAAAACTGAAAATGCAGTAAATTTATTGCCACGGAGTAGGATGGGAAGATGTATTGTACAGTAGTAGAGTCTTGAAGGCATAGAAAATAATCCCAGTATTGTGTACCTCCACTCTCAGTTCCAGTCACATCTCAAAGAAACGATCAACTTTGTGGAGCTGGAGATCCAGGCCAAACTAGCCAATCTGGCCAAGATAAAGGCAATGATCGGCAACAAGCGGAAAGCTCTGGCAGGGGTAATGATAACTAAAGACAAGCTGCGTGCAGACAATCTGCGCCTGTACCAGCGCTGCAGCCTGCTGAGAAACAAGAAGCTGCTCCAGGATTTTGAGAAGGTGAAGGATGCATGCGAGGACCTGCAGAGCCAAATAGACATTCTCAGGAGGCAGCATGAAAAGCTCTCTGTCAAGGGTAGCACAGTAAAGAGCAAGCTGAAGCAGAGCAGGCCACTGCAGCATTGTGTATAACACAGTTGAACACACACGTGTACACGTATATACACAAACATGCTGTATGCTCTTTGTGCAGAACTAAAATAAAAACAGTACACTGTTATATTTGAAAATAGTGCTGTGCCTTTTATATTTGAAAGTTGACAAAATATCTGATATATGTGTGTTTGTGTGTGTGTGTGTCTGTCTGTCTGTGTGTGTATATGTTACTTTCCAGGGAATAAAATTGTCTGTACATGTTTAAAAAATGTCAGTATAAGAAGTCAGTATAACTTTGGCAAGGAAGACTATGTTCCAAACACAAGTCACTCGTTGTCTTCCAGTGAATCAAATAAACACATCAGTATAATGGATTGTAATTGACATGGTGTGCCAGAATTGTACGTTTAGTATTCATGTTTGAAGAATTACATAACTTTTGCTCTCTTAGCCTTCATCTTTATTCAAGGCTTTATGACTTATCTTGGGATATGCATCAAACCTTACCAATGTACTGCTAGTCAGATTCTCTCCACCTAGTTCCACAGTTAAATTGTGCCAGATTCTGACATCGTTGTGCGATTCAACACAGCTGGCATGTACACTATTATAGCTGTAATTAAGGTAGCCAACGCTAAAGACCACAAATTACTGAAGAAAAGATATCTGACATTTAAGGAGAGAGACTCAGAGCTGAGTCCTACTGAGAGAGCAGCTCCGTGACTTCTTCATCCAAAAGTTCAGTAGACAGGCGAATCCCAAAGTTACAATCATCTATGTTATGCTAATTTTTGCTGATATGACTTCAAAACCATCCCCACTCTAACCAAATTCTTTGGGTTTGCCAGTAACACTAGTTGACCATAGCATAAAGATAATGTTTTGTTCTGTCCTATTTGTTGATATTTCAAACTGAATAGTAAGAAAAGGCAATACACAGTGACCAATAAGCAATAAAAAGTTAATGAAAAGCTACAGACACACTGTTAAATGGGCTGACCCAGATATTTATCACCAGAGACCTAGAGCCCTAAACACTTGCCCAAGTCATTGTTTTGACTTATCTGGGTCCTAATCAGATGATTCATACTATAGCTAAGCAATTTGACCCAGGAGTACATTTCACTGCGCATCATTTTTAAAACCATGACAAAAACAATACAGTTTTCCATCTATGCCACCAGCCCAGCACACAGCCAGTCTCATCGATGGAGCTTTCATAACTTAGAAAGGACCAGCTCAATAAGCCCTTGGTGCTAGATGCTATACACAAATGGTGCACTGTCTGAACTGGACCTAGAGTAGGAAATGAAAAGTAATTAACTAGTAATAGTAATCGCATGGACTGAGAGATTTATTGAGTCCATTCTCTCTCTCGTTCCCTCTCTCTCTCTATCTCTCTCTCTCTGAGGCATTTTCATTATTTATTGCCTAGCTAACAAATCTGCAGAGACATCTGAAAACCTCTGAGTTCAGCTTGATAAAGAAAATGTTTTTAACCCAACAAAAACCCAATCTGTTTACTGAAAGGTTGAAGCTCATTTTCTTAAAGAGCAGGGTGCAGTGTTGATCTCTAGCTTGCAGACCACATCTATACCAGCTCCATTCCTGAGTCACCTGCTACATGCTAGCCAGCTCAGCTACCTTTGCGGATTTTCAATTTTCATTATTAGGTTTTACACGTGTGATGTTTACAGCGTGTACTGTTTCTGATACACGTTGGCTTGATTTTCGTGTGGTTGAATGAGCAGATAAATTGATTAAAATCTAAAGGGAAAAAACCTTGAACCGTGCAAGATTTAGCAGGTTTAGCAAATTGATATTTATGTAGAGATGGTACTTGTGGCATAATTATGATGTAATAAAGGGGCTGTGAAGTCACACAAGTTATCACATTAATCACGCCTTTCACCATTCCCATAGTACTCATTTGCTTCGTTGCTGCTTATTGTATTTGGCTGAGGTCTGTTCCCCAAATACTAAAAGGCTTATCGATCTTTAGAATTCACATCAAAAGACGAGAGGCGCCAGTAGATATGGAAAAGAGGAAAGGTGGCTGCACAAAGCTGCCACCAATAAGACCAAACCACAGTGCTCAGAAAGCAAACAACGTTCAGGTACGTGTATACACATTTTATTTAAATGCTGAAATGAAGGAGCATGTGTTTTTGAATCTTTAAATTATATGGGATACCTTAAAAATATTTGTACTGCTGCCTCAAGAAAGAAACAAACAGAAATACATTTTTAGTACATTTTAATAAAAAGTTGTTTGGCTGTGATGGAAGGTTGTGTATGGTTATTTGTGCTTGTGTGTCAGTATGTAGATTCTTGTGTGAAAAATACCTTGTATACTTTGTTTAGGCTCTTGATGTGGGTGTGCACAGTCCAGAAACTAGAGACAGCACACATTTTGCTCCACTTGTTCTACCTCCAATCAATGGTAGCCATCCACTACCATTTCAGAGAAAAAAAGGTAAAGAACTATAAAGTCTATACATTCTAGAGAAAATTACATGGCAATTAATTCCTGTTGGTTTTTAACACATGGTTTCATATGAAGAGTCCTAATATATTTTTAAACTGAGCCTTCTCATCTGAACATAGCTCAATTTCAAGATGGCAAAATCAGCTGTTGCCATCTGTTAATTAATAGCACTGGATGATTCTTTAGTATAACTCTGCCCCGTAAATTTAGGTTCATATGAGCAGCTGCAGGAGACTGGTCTGGATGGATGTCATGACATTGAAGCTTCCAAAGAGCAGCTGGAGATGGAGAGATATAATCTTGAAGCTGAGTATAAGGAACACCAAGCGCTTCTGCAGAGCCTCCTGTCAGAAAGGGATGAACTCTGCCAGTTGAACAGCGAGCAGCAGATGATAATAGCTGACTGGTTGGAAAGGGAAAACGTGCCAATGCCTGTGTGTACAAGGCGGAGTCGCCATGGCTACCAGGACCAGCTAAAAATTCTAGAGGACCTAAAGTTGCAGTGGCAGTGCAAATCACAGCTCTACCAGCAGCAAGTTGAAGAACTCCGGCCCCGGTGCCAGGAGAAGAAGAAGCAGTGGGACTGTGAATATCAAGCCTTCATCATGATGATGCAAGAAGTAGTCGTTGCGGCTCTCGCCCGGCGGCTGGGAAAGCGGGCAGCTCTTGCTGAGGTGAAACGGCTCCTTGCAGCTGAGCAGAAGACGGAGAATAAGCTCACTGCTGCAAAAATACGGAACCTTGCGCTGCAGATGAGGGTACAAAGCCGGGAAGAAGCTATTGGAGAACTGGAGGAGAGGACAAAGGCTGAAAAACTGAAGTTTGAAAATGAGAATTATAAGACTATGATCTTGGAGTATGAAGAGGAGGTTATTCGAATAAAGAAAGGAATTACCAGCACTAGAGAGGTATGACGTCCTATTAAACTCAGTAGATTAAGACTAATGTGGGTGCAAGTTCTGTTGATTTTTTAGATAGCCATGGAACTGTCAAGTAGACTTGAAAACATAACAAGACCCTTCCCATAAATCCCATCACAAAACTTGGAAATTTCGAGCCCCCATTTAAAACTGAAAATGCAGTAAATTTATTGCCACGGAGTAGGATGGGAAGATGTATTGTACAGTAGTAGAGTCTTGAAGGCATAGAAAATAATCCCAGTATTGTGTACCTCCACTCTCAGTTCCAGTCACATCTCAAAGAAACGATCAACTTTGTGGAGCTGGAGATCCAGGCCAAACTAGCCAATCTGGCCAAGATAAAGGCAATGATCGGCAACAAGCGGAAAGCTCTGGCAGGGGTAATGATAACTAAAGACAAGCTGCGTGCAGACAATCTGCGCCTGTACCAGCGCTGCAGCCTGCTGAGAAACAAGAAGCTGCTCCAGGATTTTGAGAAGGTGAAGGATGCATGCGAGGACCTGCAGAGCCAAATAGACATTCTCAGGAGGCAGCATGAAAAGCTCTCTGTCAAGGGTAGCACAGTAAAGAGCAAGCTGAAGCAGAGCAGGCCACTGCAGCATTGTGTATAACACAGTTGAACACACACGTGTACACGTATATACACAAACATGCTGTATGCTCTTTGTGCAGAACTAAAATAAAAACAGTACACTGTTATATTTGAAAATAGTGCTGTGCCTTTTATATTTGAAAGTTGACAAAATATCTGATATATGTGTGTTTGTGTGTGTGTGTGTCTGTCTGTCTGTGTGTGTATATGTTACTTTCCAGGGAATAAAATTGTCTGTACATGTTTAAAAAATGTCAGTATAAGAAGTCAGTATAACTTTGGCAAGGAAGACTATGTTCCAAACACAAGTCACTCGTTGTCTTCCAGTGAATCAAATAAACACATCAGTATAATGGATTGTAATTGACATGGTGTGCCAGAATTGTACGTTTAGTATTCATGTTTGAAGAATTACATAACTTTTGCTCTCTTAGCCTTCATCTTTATTCAAGGCTTTATGACTTATCTTGGGATATGCATCAAACCTTACCAATGTACTGCTAGTCAGATTCTCTCCACCTAGTTCCACAGTTAAATTGTGCCAGATTCTGACATCGTTGTGCGATTCAACACAGCTGGCATGTACACTATTATAGCTGTAATTAAGGTAGCCAACGCTAAAGACCACAAATTACTGAAGAAAAGATATCTGACATTTAAGGAGAGAGACTCAGAGCTGAGTCCTACTGAGAGAGCAGCTCCGTGACTTCTTCATCCAAAAGTTCAGTAGACAGGCGAATCCCAAAGTTACAATCATCTATGTTATGCTAATTTTTGCTGATATGACTTCAAAACCATCCCCACTCTAACCAAATTCTTTGGGTTTGCCAGTAACACTAGTTGACCATAGCATAAAGATAATGTTTTGTTCTGTCCTATTTGTTGATATTTCAAACTGAATAGTAAGAAAAGGCAATACACAGTGACCAATAAGCAATAAAAAGTTAATGAAAAGCTACAGACACACTGTTAAATGGGCTGACCCAGATATTTATCACCAGAGACCTAGAGCCCTAAACACTTGCCCAAGTCATTGTTTTGACTTATCTGGGTCCTAATCAGATGATTCATACTATAGCTAAGCAATTTGACCCAGGAGTACATTTCACTGCGCATCATTTTTAAAACCATGACAAAAACAATACAGTTTTCCATCTATGCCACCAGCCCAGCACACAGCCAGTCTCATCGATGGAGCTTTCATAACTTAGAAAGGACCAGCTCAATAAGCCCTTGGTGCTAGATGCTATACACAAATGGTGCACTGTCTGAACTGGACCTAGAGTAGGAAATGAAAAGTAATTAACTAGTAATAGTAATCGCATGGACTGAGAGATTTATTGAGTCCATTCTCTCTCTCGTTCCCTCTCTCTCTCTATCTCTCTCTCTCTGAGGCATTTTCATTATTTATTGCCTAGCTAACAAATCTGCAGAGACATCTGAAAACCTCTGAGTTCAGCTTGATAAAGAAAATGTTTTTAACCCAACAAAAACCCAATCTGTTTACTGAAAGGTTGAAGCTCATTTTCTTAAAGAGCAGGGTGCAGTGTTGATCTCTAGCTTGCAGACCACATCTATACCAGCTCCATTCCTGAGTCACCTGCTACATGCTAGCCAGCTCAGCTACCTTTGCGGATTTTCAATTTTCATTATTAGGTTTTACACGTGTGATGTTTACAGCGTGTACTGTTTCTGATACACGTTGGCTTGATTTTCGTGTGGTTGAATGAGCAGATAAATTGATTAAAATCTAAAGGGAAAAAACCTTGAACCGTGCAAGATTTAGCAGGTTTAGCAAATTGATATTTATGTAGAGATGGTACTTGTGGCATAATTATGATGTAATAAAGGGGCTGTGAAGTCACACAAGTTATCACATTAATCACGCCTTTCACCATTCCCATAGTACTCATTTGCTTCGTTGCTGCTTATTGTATTTGGCTGAGGTCTGTTCCCCAAATACTAAAAGGCTTATCGATCTTTAGAATTCACATCAAAAGACGAGAGGCGCCAGTAGATATGGAAAAGAGGAAAGGTGGCTGCACAAAGCTGCCACCAATAAGACCAAACCACAGTGCTCAGAAAGCAAACAACGTTCAGGTACGTGTATACACATTTTATTTAAATGCTGAAATGAAGGAGCATGTGTTTTTGAATCTTTAAATTATATGGGATACCTTAAAAATATTTGTACTGCTGCCTCAAGAAAGAAACAAACAGAAATACATTTTTAGTACATTTTAATAAAAAGTTGTTTGGCTGTGATGGAAGGTTGTGTATGGTTATTTGTGCTTGTGTGTCAGTATGTAGATTCTTGTGTGAAAAATACCTTGTATACTTTGTTTAGGCTCTTGATGTGGGTGTGCACAGTCCAGAAACTAGAGACAGCACACATTTTGCTCCACTTGTTCTACCTCCAATCAATGGTAGCCATCCACTACCATTTCAGAGAAAAAAAGGTAAAGAACTATAAAGTCTATACATTCTAGAGAAAATTACATGGCAATTAATTCCTGTTGGTTTTTAACACATGGTTTCATATGAAGAGTCCTAATATATTTTTAAACTGAGCCTTCTCATCTGAACATAGCTCAATTTCAAGATGGCAAAATCAGCTGTTGCCATCTGTTAATTAATAGCACTGGATGATTCTTTAGTATAACTCTGCCCCGTAAATTTAGGTTCATATGAGCAGCTGCAGGAGACTGGTCTGGATGGATGTCATGACATTGAAGCTTCCAAAGAGCAGCTGGAGATGGAGAGATATAATCTTGAAGCTGAGTATAAGGAACACCAAGCGCTTCTGCAGAGCCTCCTGTCAGAAAGGGATGAACTCTGCCAGTTGAACAGCGAGCAGCAGATGATAATAGCTGACTGGTTGGAAAGGGAAAACGTGCCAATGCCTGTGTGTACAAGGCGGAGTCGCCATGGCTACCAGGACCAGCTAAAAATTCTAGAGGACCTAAAGTTGCAGTGGCAGTGCAAATCACAGCTCTACCAGCAGCAAGTTGAAGAACTCCGGCCCCGGTGCCAGGAGAAGAAGAAGCAGTGGGACTGTGAATATCAAGCCTTCATCATGATGATGCAAGAAGTAGTCGTTGCGGCTCTCGCCCGGCGGCTGGGAAAGCGGGCAGCTCTTGCTGAGGTGAAACGGCTCCTTGCAGCTGAGCAGAAGACGGAGAATAAGCTCACTGCTGCAAAAATACGGAACCTTGCGCTGCAGATGAGGGTACAAAGCCGGGAAGAATCTATTAGAGAACTGGAGGAGAGGACAAAGTGTGAAAAACTGAAGTTTGAAAATGAGAATTATAAGACTATGATCTTGGAGTATGAAGAGGAGATTATTCGAATAAAGAAAGGAATTACCAGCACTAGAGAGGTATGACGTCCTATTAAACTCAGTAGATTAAGACTAATGTGGGTGCAAGTTCTGTTGATTTTTTAGATAGCCATGGAACTGTCAAGTAGACTTGAAAACATAACAAGACCCTTCCCATAAATCCCATCACAAAACTTGGAAATTTCGAGCCCCCATTTAAAACTGAAAATGCAGTAAATTTATTGCCACGGAGTAGGATGGGAAGATGTATTGTACAGTAGTAGAGTCTTGAAGGCATAGAAAATAATCCCAGTATTGTGTACCTCCACTCTCAGTTCCAGTCACATCTCAAAGAAACGATCAACTTTGTGGAGCTGGAGATCCAGGCCAAACTAGCCAATCTGGCCAAGATAAAGGCAATGATCGGCAACAAGCGGAAAGCTCTGGCAGGGGTAATGATAACTAAAGACAAGCTGCGTGCAGACAATCTGCGCCTGTACCAGCGCTGCAGCCTGCTGAGAAACAAGAAGCTGCTCCAGGATTTTGAGAAGGTGAAGGATGCATGCGAGGACCTGCAGAGCCAAATAGACATTCTCAGGAGGCAGCATGAAAAGCTCTCTGTCAAGGGTAGCACAGTAAAGAGCAAGCTGAAGCAGAGCAGGCCACTGCAGCATTGTGTATAACACAGTTGAACACACACGTGTACACGTATATACACAAACATGCTGTATGCTCTTTGTGCAGAACTAAAATAAAAACAGTACACTGTTATATTTGAAAATAGTGCTGTGCCTTTTATATTTGAAAGTTGACAAAATATCTGATATATGTGTGTTTGTGTGTGTGTGTGTCTGTCTGTCTGTGTGTGTATATGTTACTTTCCAGGGAATAAAATTGTCTGTACATGTTTAAAAAATGTCAGTATAAGAAGTCAGTATAACTTTGGCAAGGAAGACTATGTTCCAAACACAAGTCACTCGTTGTCTTCCAGTGAATCAAATAAACACATCAGTATAATGGATTGTAATTGACATGGTGTGCCAGAATTGTACGTTTAGTATTCATGTTTGAAGAATTACATAACTTTTGCTCTCTTAGCCTTCATCTTTATTCAAGGCTTTATGACTTATCTTGGGATATGCATCAAACCTTACCAATGTACTGCTAGTCAGATTCTCTCCACCTAGTTCCACAGTTAAATTGTGCCAGATTCTGACATCGTTGTGCGATTCAACACAGCTGGCATGTACACTATTATAGCTGTAATTAAGGTAGCCAACGCTAAAGACCACAAATTACTGAAGAAAAGATATCTGACATTTAAGGAGAGAGACTCAGAGCTGAGTCCTACTGAGAGAGCAGCTCCGTGACTTCTTCATCCAAAAGTTCAGTAGACAGGCGAATCCCAAAGTTACAATCATCTATGTTATGCTAATTTTTGCTGATATGACTTCAAAACCATCCCCACTCTAACCAAATTCTTTGGGTTTGCCAGTAACACTAGTTGACCATAGCATAAAGATAATGTTTTGTTCTGTCCTATTTGTTGATATTTCAAACTGAATAGTAAGAAAAGGCAATACACAGTGACCAATAAGCAATAAAAAGTTAATGAAAAGCTACAGACACACTGTTAAATGGGCTGACCCAGATATTTATCACCAGAGACCTAGAGCCCTAAACACTTGCCCAAGTCATTGTTTTGACTTATCTGGGTCCTAATCAGATGATTCATACTATAGCTAAGCAATTTGACCCAGGAGTACATTTCACTGCGCATCATTTTTAAAACCATGACAAAAACAATACAGTTTTCCATCTATGCCACCAGCCCAGCACACAGCCAGTCTCATCGATGGAGCTTTCATAACTTAGAAAGGACCAGCTCAATAAGCCCTTGGTGCTAGATGCTATACACAAATGGTGCACTGTCTGAACTGGACCTAGAGTAGGAAATGAAAAGTAATTAACTAGTAATAGTAATCGCATGGACTGAGAGATTTATTGAGTCCATTCTCTCTCTCGTTCCCTCTCTCTCTCTATCTCTCTCTCTCTGAGGCATTTTCATTATTTATTGCCTAGCTAACAAATCTGCAGAGACATCTGAAAACCTCTGAGTTCAGCTTGATAAAGAAAATGTTTTTAACCCAACAAAAACCCAATCTGTTTACTGAAAGGTTGAAGCTCATTTTCTTAAAGAGCAGGGTGCAGTGTTGATCTCTAGCTTGCAGACCACATCTATACCAGCTCCATTCCTGAGTCACCTGCTACATGCTAGCCAGCTCAGCTACCTTTGCGGATTTTCAATTTTCATTATTAGGTTTTACACGTGTGATGTTTACAGCGTGTACTGTTTCTGATACACGTTGGCTTGATTTTCGTGTGGTTGAATGAGCAGATAAATTGATTAAAATCTAAAGGGAAAAAACCTTGAACCGTGCAAGATTTAGCAGGTTTAGCAAATTGATATTTATGTAGAGATGGTACTTGTGGCATAATTATGATGTAATAAAGGGGCTGTGAAGTCACACAAGTTATCACATTAATCACGCCTTTCACCATTCCCATAGTACTCATTTGCTTCGTTGCTGCTTATTGTATTTGGCTGAGGTCTGTTCCCCAAATACTAAAAGGCTTATCGATCTTTAGAATTCACATCAAAAGACGAGAGGCGCCAGTAGATATGGAAAAGAGGAAAGGTGGCTGCACAAAGCTGCCACCAATAAGACCAAACCACAGTGCTCAGAAAGCAAACAACGTTCAGGTACGTGTATACACATTTTATTTAAATGCTGAAATGAAGGAGCATGTGTTTTTGAATCTTTAAATTATATGGGATACCTTAAAAATATTTGTACTGCTGCCTCAAGAAAGAAACAAACAGAAATACATTTTTAGTACATTTTAATAAAAAGTTGTTTGGCTGTGATGGAAGGTTGTGTATGGTTATTTGTGCTTGTGTGTCAGTATGTAGATTCTTGTGTGAAAAATACCTTGTATACTTTGTTTAGGCTCTTGATGTGGGTGTGCACAGTCCAGAAACTAGAGACAGCACACATTTTGCTCCACTTGTTCTACCTCCAATCAATGGTAGCCATCCACTACCATTTCAGAGAAAAAAAGGTAAAGAACTATAAAGTCTATACATTCTAGAGAAAATTACATGGCAATTAATTCCTGTTGGTTTTTAACACATGGTTTCATATGAAGAGTCCTAATATATTTTTAAACTGAGCCTTCTCATCTGAACATAGCTCAATTTCAAGATGGCAAAATCAGCTGTTGCCATCTGTTAATTAATAGCACTGGATGATTCTTTAGTATAACTCTGCCCCGTAAATTTAGGTTCATATGAGCAGCTGCAGGAGACTGGTCTGGATGGATGTCATGACATTGAAGCTTCCAAAGAGCAGCTGGAGATGGAGAGATATAATCTTGAAGCTGAGTATAAGGAACACCAAGCGCTTCTGCAGAGCCTCCTGTCAGAAAGGGATGAACTCTGCCAGTTGAACAGCGAGCAGCAGATGATAATAGCTGACTGGTTGGAAAGGGAAAACGTGCCAATGCCTGTGTGTACAAGGCGGAGTCGCCATGGCTACCAGGACCAGCTAAAAATTCTAGAGGACCTAAAGTTGCAGTGGCAGTGCAAATCACAGCTCTACCAGCAGCAAGTTGAAGAACTCCGGCCCCGGTGCCAGGAGAAGAAGAAGCAGTGGGACTGTGAATATCAAGCCTTCATCATGATGATGCAAGAAGTAGTCGTTGCGGCTCTCGCCCGGCGGCTGGGAAAGCGGGCAGCTCTTGCTGAGGTGAAACGGCTCCTTGCAGCTGAGCAGAAGACGGAGAATAAGCTCACTGCTGCAAAAATACGGAACCTTGCGCTGCAGATGAGGGTACAAAGCCGGGAAGAAGCTATTGGAGAACTGGAGGAGAGGACAAAGTGTGAAAAACTGAAGTTTGAAAATGAGAATTATAAGACTATGATCTTGGAGTATGAAGAGGAGGTTATTCGAATAAAGAAAGGAATTACCAGCACTAGAGAGGTATGACGTCCTATTAAACTCAGTAGATTAAGACTAATGTGGGTGCAAGTTCTGTTGATTTTTTAGATAGCCATGGAACTGTCAAGTAGACTTGAAAACATAACAAGACCCTTCCCATAAATCCCATCACAAAACTTGGAAATTTCGAGCCCCCATTTAAAACTGAAAATGCAGTAAATTTATTGCCACGGAATAGGATGGGAAGATGTATTGTACAGTAGTAGAGTCTTGAAGGCATAGAAAATAATCTCAGTATTGTGTACCTCCACTCTCAGTTCCAGTAACATCTCAAAGAAACGATCAACTTTGTGGAGCTGGAGATCCAGGCCAAACTAGCCAATCTGGCCAAGATAAAGGCAATGATCGGCAACAAGCGGAAAGCTCTGGCAGGGGTAATGATAACTAAAGACAAGCTGCGTGCAGACAATCTGCACCTGTACCAGCGCTGCAGCCTGCTGAGAAACAGCAGATAATCAGATGATTCATACTATAGCTAAGCAATTTGACCCAGGAGTACATTTCACTGCACATCATTTTTAAAACCATGACAAAAACAATACAGTTTTCCATCTATGTCACCAGCCCAGCACACAGCCAGTCTCATCGATGGATCTTTCATAACTTAGAAAGCACCAGCTCAATAAGCCCTTGGTGCTAGATGCTATACACAAATGGTGCACTGTCTGAACTGGACCTAGAGTAGGATATGAAAAGTAAGTAACTAGTCATAGGAAAAGCATGGACTGAGAGATTTATTGAGTCCATTCTCTCTCTCGTTCCATCTCTCTCTATCTCTCTCTCTCTGAGGCATTTTCATTATTTATTGCCTAGCTAACAAATCTGCAGAGACATCTGAAGGCCTCTGAGTTCAGCTTGATATAGAAAATGTTTTTAACCCAACAAGAACCCAATCTGTTTACTGACATGTTGAAGCTCATTTTCTTAAAGAGCAGGGTCCAGCATTGATCTGTAGGTTGCAGACCACATCTCTACCAGCTCCATTCCTGAGTCACATGCTATCAAAAAGCTAGCTCCTGCTATCACTGCAATGAGCAGGGTGCTCCAAGTTGAATGTATATAGAGGCAGCATTGTGCTTTTTGAAGAGTACTGGGTCATGCAGCAGTGACATGAGAGCCTCTCTCTCGTTCTCTTTCTGTCTTTTTTCAGTTTGTTGGAGGTCCACTATGGCAGTGTCACTGTCCATGGTGCTCAGTGATGTCAGTGGAAACACTGATTGAAATAGGCTACAAGCTGGTACTATTCTTTATCTGAACATGGTGATTACAATTTATAAAATGTCACTTTCACTTTCAATTTGTTTTTGCAACTACCCTCTCAGCCCTCTGGGGATTCCATCTGTTTCTTTATATCACCTGCAAATAATTAAATGTTGATGTACTAAGAGAACAAGTCATTAGAAACCAGCACTATGGACAATCACTTCCTAGAAAAATGTAAACCAAACAATTTCCATGTTCAAAAAAGTATGGGGAGTTAGAGTATAGCATGCGTCATCCACAAGTTACACAAGTTATGTTTTAAATCCTGACCACATTAACAGTAACAAGCAGAGCATATCATTTGCAAGCTCTTATCATGTTCACATAAATGGCCCACCATGCCTTCTACATGCACACTGCTTCCCCCACATATGCCAAAGGTCTGTAACAATCTAATAAGAATGATGTATACGATATACAATATTATAAATATGTATCCTTAAAAATACTTATAGGTAATGCTTGAAAAAATATGTGGCACCGGAGTAGCATATACCTTTTGTACTAAATTATAATACTTTCTAATAGCCATTGTAAGAAATGTTCATTTAAGAACACTGAATAAATTATCTCTAAGTCCTCATAGTGATCACAAATATAGATGCTCTGAGGAAAAAAGTCTCTGTACTTGTCCTGGGCTCTAGGATAAGCAGTTAAAAACTTTGGCTTCATCAGGGTTTTTAGTAACCAATCCAGAAACCTCTCTTCCTACTTCTAAACTATTTTTGCATGTCAAAAAATACAAAACAAAACCAGCAGTAAAAAGTCATCCTGACCATGGCATGTCAATCCTACAAAGAAGCATTTGCAGTGCTAGTTCACATCATATACGACTCATTCTTAAAGAGGGCTTAGTATTAATAAACTATGGCTTCTGATATTGATGCTGTGGGCCTCTGAAGAGGGAAGCATACTTCACAGCTTACAGCCCTTCTTCAGAGGCAGCCATTTTGGTCTTCAGCTTGGCAGCATACTGGTGTGCTGTTGAGCTGCCCTCCTGCGTTGGCTTGATTGTAACACCCTCTTTATTTTTTAGAGCAGAGTGAAGGAAAATAGAAAGTCATCCTGTTTTCTCCCTCAGGAATGCTTTCCTAGCCAGCAGATGACAAAAAGCCCTCCCTTGAGCAATGCTAATGGTTGTCACACTGCTCATTTGACATCTGTTTTAGGTTGTCTTGCCGGTAGGGCCACTAAGTTCCTCTGGACGACGCAGCTTCCCTGGTAGAATAAAACATCAGGTGCTTTTTCTGATGTTATCCTCCAGTTGTTTGCGACTCTGCTTTGAGATCGAATGGCCCACTAAAGCCTTGCGGTGTGTAAATTGGTTTCTGCATCTACTTGGTGCAAAACCAGTGCAGGCCTAACTTTAAATTGAATACTGCTTGCTGCAAGCCAGTGTGAAATTGGTTTTGAAGATTGTGTTCAGACTCTCTTCTGATCGTGGCCATGTTCAGCTCACAAGCATAACATGCTGCACTCGAATACTCACTTCAGCTTCTGAGTCCTCCTTGAACCCGTGAGCCACTCCTCACTGCACTGAGGAGCCTCTGAGTACAAACTTTCTCATCTTCACTTCTGCAGACCTCTAAAATGGCTAGTGACAGGAAAGATTAATGTTATATAAAAATTATACAAGTGAGTTTTATACTATTTTGCTGGGCAGGAAATTGTTATAGTTTCCAAATTTTGTCTCAACAGTTACTCTTCATGCTTATCTTTATGATCTAGTTGGAATCTTGCTAGTTAACTAGATAGGTTTGCTAGCAAGACATTTGGACATTTAAATCCTTGTTTTTCACTGGAAAGTCATTAATTCAGCCACAGCACAAACACATCAACCAAAATTAAAGATTGTCAATGTGCCACATTTTTGTTGTGGCTTAACACTAATGTGTGTTGTCACTTAATGATGTCTTCTCTAATTTCATCATTTTTGCTTTGCAGTTGCTGTTGTGTTGTGAATCTGGGCAGCTGTTCAAAGAGTAGGATGAGGCTTAGAAGTTTTCAAGATTCTTTATTGTTGTTTTGTTGAATTACAAAATAGCTGAACAATTTATCTAAAGTTGCTGCTCGTTTCCTTTTACCCCACAACCCATCTGTTGAACAGAAACAACAAAGTCCAGCAACTCACTTGTGGCAAGTCCAGACACTCTGACACAGTTCTCTGGTGGGGCTTTATTTCATCCATTTACTTCTTTCACTTTTTCCCCTGACATCTTGAATGCAGCCAGACTTCCTGCTTTATTTACATACTCATTCCACTGAGCAACCTTCAGGTCTGTGCAAACAATCAGAGGAAACAATGTCCAGCAGCAGGATAATCAACATGAGAAAGGTTCAGGAATCTCCAGGGGAAATATTCCATCTTCTAAAACAGCATGTTACTTTGATGAAGAGTTAAAATCTTTTTATTTTATACTCTGTAATGCTGAAGCAAAAAATCTCAAAAATGGAGATCTTGTTTAATTTATAAGATAGAAGGGGGTTGGGCTCATAGATTAATTTATGGGCCAACACAAGCCGAACGTCACAGAATGCTCGCCTGTCACGAGTCAAGTGGTTTGGCCCGCCGCGTGCAGTGGGGGGATCTTGCATGTTTGTTTTGTAGCCACGCTTCCATGGTTGACACACACCTGCACAGGGTTTACTGTCTGTCTACTTAAACCCCTGTCAGTGTGTGCACCGTTGTTGGTCATTGTCTCTAGCTTAGTTTCTTGAGTCTCTTATGTAAAAAAAAAACCCCATAGCAAGTAATGTCTGTGTTTGTTTTCACTGTTTCCGTATTATGTGTAGATCATTAGTGTTAAATGTTTAATAATGTTCACTGTTATAGTTGTATGTGATTGCCACTTGTGTTTTCTGTTTAATGTTAATAAATGTTTCACAAAGTCAAGGGAGTCTGTGTCCTGGCCCACACCTTATGGCGCTCAGGCCAGCAGCAACATTACAGAATGACCAACCTCCACAGGACGCTTACTCCCTCCGCAAATGACGGACTTCCTAGCAGGAGGTGCGTGAGTTAATGTCTAAATGTAACATTCATAACCATTTTTGTCTACCTTGTGTTAATGTTAAAAATCGTTAGTGCTAAGTGTCTCTATGTTCACTGTTTGTATTACACGGGAGTGCCACTATAGTCTTTATGTTTTATGTAAATAAATGTTTGTCCACGTCGAGAGAGTCTGTGCATCCTGCTCTACGCCCTTCAGCACACGGGCCAACGTGTTACAGAATGACCAACCACCACAGGACGCCAGGTCCTTCAGCTAAAGACGGACTTCCTAGCGGGAGATGCGTAGGCACCCCCGCCCTGCTGCCTGGATCCCAGGAGATTGGGGAGAGGACCGTGACTGGTGTCTGTGTCCACCCCGGAAGTGGAGGGGAACACCCCCAAGAATTTCTTGGGGGGGCTAGGGAGGGCCTTGAGCCTAGACCGAGGAAGACCGAAATGCACCACAACAACCAGAAAGAGGGCGGTTGGGTGGACCCATCGGGATCTCCAGTGGGCAGAGCTGAAGCCCGTGTCCCTTCCCTTCAGCTGACTCACCAGCGAGACTGGAGGGGTCTGCCCAAAGCCCCGGAGGCAAACCGCAGTTGACTAAAAAAGTACTGACAGCCTATAGATATAGTGTACCTAATAAATACCTCTGGCAGAGAGCGAGAGAGAGGGGGGAGATTTTAAGGTAACTGATGTAAAAGATGAGAATCTGGAGCTGGATTAAATTTCTGGAGTGTTCTCTGTAGTTTATAAAGAACTATAAGAGCCACTAAAACAAGGCTTGGACATGTCCGAGATTCTGAAGCAAACATATAAGACATATTCTATAAGACAAAGAGCAGTTCCACTGTACAACCACCAGGGTTGCTTTATCATAAAGGATTACAGAAAGGGCCACGGTTGGGGGGGGGGGGGTGTTCTGGAGGGGCCCTGGACTGGCCACAGAGAAGATTGGCCCCCAACCAATCAGCAGCAGAGGGAAGGTTTTAATAGGGTTAAGGTGTATACAAGGTCATAGGGACTATAAGGCACAGAGCTCACTGGGGGCAGGTGGAGATTATCTAACTGCTACCAGTGGTCATTCTGTGGCCAGTCCAGGGCCCCCCCAGCACTGTTCCCCCCCCACCCATGTGGCCCTTTCGGCGGCACGCAATCTCATCTGCACCCTCCCCAGTGTTCCCGGACCCACAGTTCACCCAGAACACAGAATCTGCCCAAATTCCTGTCCCAGGTGACCCCTGTGACCTCTCCGGCAAGGAGGCGGGACTATGGGATAGAGGGTCAGGTTGTTTCGCATGTTAAGGAGCCATGTGCAGTTGAGCATGCATGTCAAGTAGCCATGTGTTTCATGTTATTAGACTGTTTTTTCTTTTAAATCTGTGTGTAATTATATTCATTTTCAATCATGATTAAGATTGCATACAAAAATTCAGACATTCAACAGAATGTCAATTTTATTGTCTTCATATTGTTTTTCCACATTAAAAAAATATATATCCCATTATTATATATATATTGTTAAAAGTGGATGTTCATTCAAGAATAAGATTATTAATAATAATAATAATGCTGACTTAATTGAATGTTAATTGAATTAAGTTAATTTAACCGAATCATTTATACACAGGAAACTGAACTCTGAATAGTACTTGTTTATTGTTCATCAAATAAATAATATCAAAATAACAAGTGCATCTTTTGTAAGAATGTGTCTAATTACCAACAAGTTATTCACTTTAATAAAGTGGTTTAAAATCAGTGCCCATTCACTTTGTGAAGTACAAAGCAGAATAAGTCAGTGCTCCTTCACTTTGTGACGTATAATATAGTATTGAAGTGCTCATTCACAACACACAGAATAAATAATAAAAATTGGAATAAATATAAAACTATGTACAACTATTTACAAAGGGGTGAGTGGGGTGGTCAGCAGATCACTGACCCTGTCCAGCACCTCCTCAGTCTTCCCTGCTGCTGCCGCACAGAAGTGCACCCCACGAAACCCGCTGTGGCCAAACTGTTTGGTCTTGGGTTTGCAGGTCTAGTGTTCGTGCCTGCGCCGCTTCAGGGGGATGGCCTGTCCATGGGCAGTGGCAGCAGAGGCCTCTGCCTTTTTCTTCCAACACCACGCTGTGGTCTGGAGTGCTTCAGGCCCAGCCAGTGCGGCAGAAGGTGGCAGAAGCCGCATCTCCTTCTGGACCAGAGCTCCTCGGGGTCTCACCGGGAGGAAGAGGAGGCTGGCCTCTGACACGCTGAGAAGCCTGCCCAGACACATCCTGCTGGATGTTAAAGTCAAAGGCAGGGTGCCCGTGAGTCAGACGCTCTGGGAGTTTACTCAGCGCAGGAGGGCGAGGTTTGAGGGCCACCATGGGAGTGTTGGACTGGCCAACGCTCAGGCGCAGAACATCTTGTTCCTGCTTTTTGTTCCTGGCATTGTACCCATAACGAAAAATGCAGCCCAGCCTATTAGTGCTCAGCCTTTATAGTCCACAGTGCCAATAAGGTCAATATAAAACCCGGTAAACTCAGCACTGGGTCAGTGTCTGCTGATTCAACTCAAAAAGTTGAATACAGGTCTGGGCCATGAGGCCGGGGATGCTGAGGACTACGTCCTAGATGACACTGTAGTCCCTCATGACAACAACCCACCTGTTCACCCTGACCCCGACGATGTTCTGACCGGCCAGGTGAAGTGGACAAAGCGCCAGGCACGCGGCCTGGACAAGGTGGCTGACGCTGGGCCACTGAGCAGTCCAATTCTGTCCAAAAGGTAACGAGAGGAAGAGACATCGTGCGCACGCACGTCTGTGGAGACAAAATACGACATGCGCACGCATAAATCTTTGACAGGCTACTTAGTTGAATCCCTAGTCGATACCCAAACTGTAGAAAGAAGAACACACACATCAGTGCCACATATACAATAGTACCGACACGGTCGAGGTTTGCTTAGTGAACAAGTACAATGAACGCGGTACACCGCTGCACGTCTGCAATACAGACAATACAGACAATACCGCAATACGGTCGATCTCGAGTTGTAAAGCACCACTTCGGACACGCATGCAAGCTAACTGGGTGCGTTTAATCAGCCATTTTAATGTCATCTAGCCAGACAGTCAGACACACTGTATTTTACACATAAATGACCGAGACGAGCGACCGATTTAGCGAGCGAGCTCGGTCGGTCGGTTGTGGCTGCTAATTTCGCCCATTAAATTTCACTTTTACATTCTTGACGTGCATAGACGGGGAATAAAAGCCAGTAAAGAACCAGAGCGTAAAACCTACCGAAAACGGATCGAAGGGCTAAACTTCAAACAACAGGAGAAACCGGCTGTGCTGATCTCCACTGTAATCCGGAGACAGTCAGCTGGTGTTCGGCACCTTTTCCAGTCACGCTAGTTTACTAGCTAGTTGGCTAACGTACGACAGCTTTCTTTCAGAGTAATCTAACAAAGCGGATATGTTCAGATTCCACTCATACTGAATAAAATGTACTAAAGGTCATAAAGACGGTGAACTACCATGGCGTTGTTCAAGCATAACCCACTAATGTTAGTATTCAAGAAAGCTACTGAAAACACATCTGCTAATGTTGATTTCTAGCTAACGCTAGTTTAGCTGCACTGTAGCTACAGTACAGTACAGCATTGACCTGTTCCAGCCTCTCCATCTGTATTTCTCTCCAGTGTCTTGGCTGTTTTGTTTTGTTTTTTGATGATTTTTGCCCTGGTTTTCTCTCTGAACTGTGAACTCTCTTCTTCTTTGTGTACTGTGAGGACGAGCGTCAGGTGCTGTGCTGATCTCCACTGTCATCCGACTCCAAACACACCTGTACCGGCGTCTCCTCATTAGAGGCGCAAACCTGAATGAACTCCAACGTCCACGAACGCTCCACCTTTACTGTTGATGGTTTATATGAAATTCACAAAGAGCTGTTTGTCCAGAAAATATGAATGTGTCTGCTGAATATAAGCATACACAATATATAAAAATATTTGGATGTATTACTCATTGCATTGTTAAGTTTAAAATCTTGTACACTCGATGAGAATCTGGAATGCCATAAATTCCACTATAACAAATGTAAAGGGGACACATCCGGTTTTAATTGGACCAAAATGCCGAAGAAATTGAGGAAGTTGATGGAGGGCAAAAAATAAAAAAGGAAACATTTAAAATGTATAAAGTGGCTGCAAAATAAGAAAGTACTACAAAGAGATTAAATGCGATCTTTGTCATCATAAAATGAAACTACACAACAGCGACTGCTGGGACTGATGTGAATGGTAGACTAACGAGCTTACTTAGATGTTTTAGTGTAACTTTAATTTACAACGTATAGGTGGGAGCAGCTAACACACGCAGGCTTATATGTCTTACTTTATACAACAAGTGTGGACTGAGTGGCCATTTGAACTGTAATCAAACAGATTTTTGTTCAGCACATCTAGATACTTTCTGCAGTGTGGAAATACTTTAATGGTGCAACCGCAAACATCCATGTGTAACAAGCAGGTTAATTGGTTTTATTCAAATCAAGTAAATTGTTTGATTAAAAGAAGCAAAATAACCAGAGCAGTTCACATGACCAAATTAACTTAATTAACAAATAAACTTTACAATTTTACTGAGTACATTCAATATCTTACTAAGTGTTAAATCCATTTATTCAGTTATTTAATCAATTTAGCACCATTATGTCCCTTCAGGTTTTCTCAAGTTTCTTCTCAAAGTTGTCTAAGAAAGTGAGAGAGGCTTGTGTGGTGGCGATGGAAGAACTCAGAAGAAGGAAAGGAGGATGCAGACAGTTCACTGTCATAGATGAGAGTAACTTCAGGCATAGAAGAAATGCAGGTGCATCTTTTATGTGGGTATAGAATTTTGTATAGTCTTAATAATGTATAATGGACATACAAGTCTTCATGCTTCATATCTGTAATTTTTTCATCTTGTTAATAGTTCTTAATTAATGTAATAATGCTTTACTTTTTATGTTACACGGTATGGAAGAGGGCGGATGGCCGGGCGTTGTGGAGGAGGCAGTGGGTCTCTGGGATGCTGGGTGAAAATGCTGTCCACACTAAACAAAGACAGCCAGTTCTCCACCTAGTTCAGAGAAGGTCCAGAAGGGAACTAGTGCCACTTATCATTCAGCATGTAAGGAGGCGATCCACAATCCTCAGTGGTGAGTGGCGTGTCTACCGGCAGGCTCTGTCTCAGCTTGGCTACAGACATTACACAGTTAACCACAGTATATCATACCTGGATGCTCCTACAGGGGCTCACACGCAGAATATAAGGAGGGCCTGGAGAATACACAAGGAAACTGTTTGGAGGCTTAGAGGTAACCAGAGAGAGGAGCTGGTAAAGGATCACTGGACAGTAATAGAAATGTATGAACGGCTAGCAAAAAAATACAATAATGGTCCTCTAGGACGATTCATTCATGATCTTGGAAAACTCCATGAATGAGAACTCCTACTATGCATATTTATTAACAAGCACATTAGTCTGAAGACATCAAGTCTTTTTTTTAATGTGTGTTTTATAAAATATTACCAAGTAATTTATACATTTCTTAACAGACAACTTCAAATGATAAGTTTATTTGAAAGTGTGTCCTTTATAAATGGCCTACAGACATTTATAGATATTCGTGTATATTGAATAGTTTTCACCTTAGCGGCTGTAAAATGCTACAGCTAATTTCTATATGACAAGTAATTTAGAAACTACAGCTGCTGTTTGTTACTGTTTAACAAATAATTTGTATGGCTACACTTTTTAATTATTTTAACAGGTTCACAAAGACTCTTAGGAGCCAGGATTAATAAAGCTGTCATTTTAATAATATATTAACTAATGGTGCATATCCTCTGAATTCCTGAATTGGTCACCATTAATTCTGAAATTGTAACATACATATTTACATTAACATTTAAGGTGTTTAGCAGACTCTCTTATCCAGAGTGACTTTGTTGTGCATAACACAATAGCATATTTCATAAATGCAATTAAAACTTTATTTTTTAATAAGTGCAAAACTAATGTTCAGGTAAGTGCATCTTCAGTCGGCGTATGAAGACAATGAGGGACTCTGGTGTTCAGACAACCAGAGAAACTTCACCACCTGCAGGGCTACAACAAGGAGTCTTGATGCTTGTCTTCCAGGCCTCTTAAAGGATGGAGGTTAAGCAGGTTGCACCTGAAGCTCCACTCCACTGGTCCACTTGTTATTCTAGGAAAAACGAGCTGCCACCTAAAGCCCCTGGAGCCCCAACTCCAAACCCTACACACAGTAACCTAACAACATTCTGAACATTTACTTGAACTAAATGCAGTTCCATTGTTCCTGCACGTATGCAATGGCACAATTCATTATCTAATAAAGAATAGCACTTAAAAACCCAATTAAGCATAACATCTGACTTCCTGATCTGTTCAGATAATTATGAAGTGAGAGCTTAGATACATCTTATAAATGATCACTAATATATTAATTCATGATGAATAACACTAACTCATTAGTTCATGATTAGTTCATTATGAATTACAAGCATATAAATGCTCTATAAACTATCGTTATTATAAAGTGTGAGCCTTAAATGCTTCATGCCCTCTCCATTCCCTCTTCTCTGACCTGTCTCCCAGATGCAGGGACGAACTAACACTCTTGCTTTCTTCAAACATAGACTGGACTCATTTATTTGTGGAGTATTTTAAGATTATTTGTTTGTACAGTATTTAAAGAGTACTTATTTGTGGAGTATTTAAGAATATTTATTTATGGACTATTTTAAGAGCATTTATTTGTAGAGTATTTTAATCCTGCACATATGGAAATATCATTGCAATGGTCCACTAGTAAAGACACACGGATACACTCCTAGTGGATACAAAAGAAAAGGTATTTATTGGCTCTCAGTAGTCCAGTGCAAACAAAAAGCCATATCCAATAAAAAACAAACAAAAATTTTCAAAAAAAGGAAAATGCAGTATTTACAAGTATTTACAAGTTCAAGGGGAAAAAATCCAGCAATCCTAAATTCTCCAACATCAATCAACTTCAAAACACAACTCTATTGAATTTTCCCTTAGAAACATATATAAGGAAACATCACCACAGGAAATTATGTGACATCACTTCCTTTCTTTGGGAAGGAAAATTCCCCATAAAAGTCTCCTTCAACACAGGCTACAGTTTCTTTTCACTCCAAAACAACGTGGAAGCTTCTCCACAAAAATAATCACAGGTAAGTTAATTTTTCTCTTGATCTACTTTGTTTACCTACTTAGTTAAAATAAACAAACTTTCTTGGAAAGATAAACATTAAACTTAAACTCCAGAAACAAAATTATAAGAACAATATTTAATCTCAAATACTTACAGTACCTTTCTCTAATGAGTGTGGGGAATCATACGTGACATCCCTCTGCCCAACACAAAACAACCCATGTTGAGTTTCATGATAAAGTCCTCAGGCAGGGCTGTGGAAAAAACTGTACTGATACATTAGTCTGGACTCAACCCATGTATCACACATTCAGGAATCTGAAATTGGCATTGTGCTCTGCTCTAGCACTTGGCCTACCAAATTATAATCTGACCTTCCACCTTTATGTTTCTGAAAACACAGACAGAGGAACAGGCTGATGGATCTCTCATGGGGCAGGTCCTCTGTTCGTATTTGATCTTTGATGTACTGGACTGTATCCGTGATGCTCTCCGGGCTGCTGTGTGTGTGTGTGTCAGTAGGCCTTGTAGAAGTCTCTGATTGGACTCCAGTGAGATGCCCAGCAAGAAATGGAGGAAAAGGTTCAGGTGTCCATTCTGACTCTTTAAGGCTTTATCCACTACTACCATTAGCAGCTCATGGAGAGAAACATTCTCAGATCTGCAACTGGATTGTAACTGAAAATCCTGCAGTGCTGTTATGTCATTGCTGATAAAGCAGTGAAACACATAGAGAGCAGCCAGGAACTCCTGAAAGCTCAGATGTACAAAGCAGTAGATCTTCCTCTGGTAAAGAACAAATTCCTCCCTAAAGATCTCTGTGCAGATCCCAGAGTACACGGAGGCCTCAGTGACATCAATACCGCACTCTCTCAGGTCCTCTTGATAGAACAACACGTTTCCCTTCATCAGCTGTTTGAAAGCCAGGTCAGCCAGTTTCAGAATCATGGGCCTGTGGGATTCCAAATGTTTATTATCTTTTTGTGTGAGACAATTTTCTCAGCTTGGTCTTGGTCACTGATTCCCTTCTTGAAGTACTCCTCCTTCTGTGGGTCAGTGAATCCCTGTATTTCTGTCACACGTTTGATGTACTGAGGAGGGATTTGATTGGCTGCTGCTGGTCAGGAGGTTATCCAGATGAGAGCAGAGGGAAGCAGCTCTCCTTCGATGAGGTTTGACATCAGCACACCCACTGATGTTGTCATGCTTATGTCAGACACTTTATTACACTGGCAAAAGTTCAGTGGAGTTCTGCTTTCATCCAGGCCATCAAAGATGAACACAACTTTGCGCACATCATATATCTTTGGGTCCAGGTCTTTTATCTCAGGGTGGAAGTTACAAAGGAGTCTATGCAGGTCACATTTAATCAGATTCAATTCCCGGAATGGAAGCACAAACATGAAATCTACATCCTGATTCGCTTTTCCCTTGGCCCAGTCCAGAATGAACTTCTGCACAGAAACAGTTTTCCCAATGCCTGCAATGCCTTTAGTCAGCACAATTTTGAGCTTTGGCACTTCTGGGCCTTTAGCTTCTTTTGGTTCTGTGTGTCTGAGACCTTCAGCCATCACAGCTCTGTTATGCTCTTCCTCCACGTCTACTTCAGGACCTTGTACAGGTTTAAAGATCTCTGAGCAGTGGATTGGAGTGTCTTGTACCAGTTGTTTCCTGAGTGTTTTCTTTATCTGCAAAACCTCATGTTCTTCATTCACTCCTTCTCTCTCTCCCTCTATGATGTACAGTTGTGTGTAAACCCTGTTCAGGAGAGTTTTATTCTCTTGTGATTTGAGTCCCTCAAATAAACTCTCATATTTGTTCTTCATGCTGGTTTTGTGTGTGTGTAAGACTATGTGCAGGACATCATCCACTGGTGTCTGAGGGTCCTGCTGTATGGACTCTTCCATGTCTTTGTGTGGGTGTAAAACAGGACTGGTTCTGGATCTCTTTCTGCACTGGGTACAGGCAAAGTCTCCTGATGGAGCAGACTGGTGCCAGAAGCTGCTGATACACTGTCTGCAAAGCTTGTGTCCACAGGTGATGGAGACTGGATCTGTCAGAACCTGCTCACACACTGCACACCTGGACACCTGGAGGAGATCATCATCATACACTCCGCACCTGGACACCTGGAGGAGATTATCCCTCCCCCTGCTAACAGAGACAAAGGAGAAAAGGAGGATGAGAGGAAGAGAAGAGATTCATAAAATACAAGACAGGAAGAGATGGAGAAATACACACACATCATAACACTATGTAGTACAGTCAGACTGAGAGCATATATACACCAACAGTCAGTAACCTCATACAGTAATGATGTTAATAATAAGACTATACACAATCATCAAAAATGAGAAAATTAGTATTAGAAAAATTAGAATATATTTTATATTTATGGACTGATCAAATAATGTATATTATTTAGTATTAGAATATGATCAGAAAATACAATCATTTTTATCCTCTCTTAGGAAAGTAGTTCAGGGACAAACAGCCCAGAGAAGACAGTGTGCTTTATTCTATCAAGTCACAAACACTTCAAAGCATTTCAAAGAAACACAATTGTTCTGACCCAGACAAAATACAGACACCATAGACACATGAATCTGCAGAACCTCTCCACTGGCACCCACTTAGATAGATGAAGATTCCTCAAGGTCTCAAGGTGAGGAGACATGTAAGCTCTAGGTATGTATAAGATGAAATTTAATGTCGATATAGAGGTATTAACAGTAAGAATCATGTAAGCTCTGGATAGGTATAAGATGACATTTAGTGGTGATATAGAGGTATTAACAGTAGGTGTTTACAAGACTAAAGCATTTAATTTTATTCCTTCAGGTGCCTTACAGTCAATGTCAGTGTCTCTCTTAGTGAGATTATATTTACTGTCTTACATTCAGTGTCTCTCTGACTGAGATGATATTTACTGCCTTACAGTCAGTGTCTCTGACTGTAAGGGTTCCTCAGGAGGGTTCCTCATGGACCAGTCACTCTTCATAGACACAAAGCTGGGTGCTGGAGACTCTGCTCTCTTTACCCTAATGAAGATGCGGTAAGTGTTGAGTAATTACATCCTTCACTACATCTCATTTATTCTGAATATTCCCTCTTCCTGTTTACTCAGATTAAGTGCTGATGGAAAGATCCTCACTTTGGGATAGAGGTTCCTCCTCCACTGCTGGTGTTATGAGGCTCCATCATGGAGTTGTTCCTCTTCACACACACAGCTGGACACTGGAGATGCTGCTCTCTGCTCCTTGTCAACAGTTCATCCCTAAATAATAGGAGCAGGACACTGAAACACTGATTATAATGAACCTGATGTCACTGCAGTGTGAATGTTTCTGGTTCATGACACTATTACCCTTCTTCTGGAGCTCTTAAATATAGTGTTCTACATGTACTCCAACATTTATTTGACACTTGTAATCACGTTACATTAGTGCCATCTTGTGGCGAGTTATCTAACTGCGAATTGACCAGCTTTCTACCAACGTTCTGCTTAGATTTTACGTTCAGATCAAACGGAGCAAAGATAAGTGTGATTTAAAGTCAGATTTAAAGTGTGATTTTCATTAACAAAATCTGTATACAGTAACTTCACATGAAAATGTTAAATATTAATAATTGAATCTACATTTAATTCAAGTGTTAAGGGCAAAGTCAGATTCTTAAAAAATATATGAATATCAGTGAATGTAAGATTCTACTGGTATCATTGTCCAGTAGACCACACATTGCTTTACTTCTTTAACAGCTATTATACTGTTAGCCTGTATAATGTATTCATGAGAATAAATTCTAAAACCATATTTTATTACACCTTTTATTATACCTTTACACATTTTGAAAAATGTTGTAATGGATGTTGTTGTTCTTTTAATAACCTTAAATGTGGAGATGCTAATAATAACTGCAGCCACACTGGACATATGGTTGAGCATAAAATATACAGCAAATCAAGACCAAACACATCAGAGGAAAAGTATCCAAATAACTCAAAATTAAAGTCTCAGTTTTAGAAGCGTCACAGTGAGGAGTGAGATAAAGGGTCAGCAACTCTACATGTCCCTAGAAAAAAACGTTAAACACTGCACCTGACGAGGCTGAGCTGATCATCACAGCCGTGATACCCATTAAGGATCAATTGTTCCACCAACTATTGTACTCTTAAAAGAAAATACATCCCCAAGAAGACAAAACATCCCCAATGTTTAATGATCATGAAAAGGACCTTAATAAATAGATACAAGTCTGTTTATTGTATTCTAAAAACAACACAAGAGAAACTGATCAAATCAAACTGCTGTAAGGTGTATAAGTTTTCTTGAGCTCTCTCTCAACTTTTCTCTCTGTTGCAGTTTACACGTCATCACATTTAAACAGTGCACACCTTTAACATCCCAAAAATAATTTGAGCATTAGCACAAAACTGAACTGAAATGTATCTGAAATATAAATAGTTGATTGTGCTAAGTGGAATCAAATCTTTTTTGGTCATTGAAACTTCACCCTTCGAATCTCGACTCAGTGAGCATTTAAGAGGAAAAAACAGAACAAGTTGGATAACATTTCTCAAGCACCAAAAACACCCGTCAGCTGTTCCTACAACTACTGTTTGACTCTGTGAAACAAACCAGATTCCTGTGTGGTAACTATTGAATGATGGCTACAATGGGCAGGATTGTGATGAAGAAAAGACACTGTGACTCTCTTCACCAGCCCTATGAATTATCTGACACTGTGACTCTCTCCATAAATGATCAAACCACTCTTCATCACCATGAATGGGACAGTTTCAAGAGGCACTGTTTAACTCTTATGTGATCTACAGAACTTCAGACTCTACTTTAGAATGTATTCAGTATTTCAATAATACATTTGAATATAATTGCAACATCAGTGATGTCTGTATTAATTAACTGAACAAGAGACAGGCAATCTGAGTTTTTACCTGTCCACCTGTACACACTCTCTCTGTTTCTATCTGAACAATAATCTGGTTGCACCTTTTTTCTCTTTAGAAGGAATCAAACCAGTAGGACCACATTTCAGTCCCATTACATCACAAGACTAGAAGAACAAGCCTTGTTTTGTTATGATTATTAAATCTCCCTCTGTGGGTGTGTTTGTACCATACCTCCCTTTTTGTGTGTGTGTGTTTACCATATCTCCCTCTGTTTGTGTGTTTATACCATATCACCTTCCGTGTGTGTGTGTTTATACCATATCTCCCTGTGTGTGTTTATACTAAAGCTCCCTCTGTGTCTGTGTTTATACCATATCTTCCTCTGTGTGTGTGTGTTTTTACCATATCTCCCTGTGAGTGTTTGTTTATACAACATCTCCACAGGAACAGACATGGTGGGAACAGGAGATTCAGCAACAAACATGGAAGCAGATCCAGAAAACAAGAGAAACAACCATAAGCACAAGACAGACACAAATACAAATATGTAAACACCATGAATACTTTAAGAGGTGTATTAACACTGCGGGTGTTAACATCACTGTACAAGTGTTTAGATAACATTGGATGGGTAATGTTAGCACTTCGGGTCACTACACTAACAGTGTAGGTGTTCATTCAGCAGTTCAGGTCACTACACCAACAAAGTAGGGCATATTTCTGTTTAGGTTCTCAGACACAACCACTTGTCATCACCAGAAACCAGTTTAGCTGCTTGAAAAGAATGAAACATTTCATATCAACATGTGTTGTGTGAGACAGAGAGAGATCCACCATGTTGTAGTGCTGCTGTCACATATCCGTGTGAGAGAGAGAGATGGAGAGAGAGATAGCAGGGGTACAGATAGAGAGATGGAGAGAGAGACATTAGAGGGGTACAGAGAGAGAGATGGAAACAGAGAGCAAGAGGGACAGAGAGTGAGAGAGACACAGAGAGAGATAAATTGAAGGGGTACAAATAATGAGCACTCAGATGATTTGGCTTCAGTTCAAGTTCTGAATAACAGTTTGGAATTTGCGCACAGCAGTTTTCATTACCAGAAACCAGTTCAGCAGGTCTGGTTGTTATCTTTTGACTCTGAGCCATGGGCTGAACACCTCAGGGGAGCTGTTAGCATTTTAGCTCTGGGGCCAGAGTGAAGTGAAACCTTTCACCCTGTGATGGAGCTACCCTCCACCACAGTGTGTTCTTATGGACTCTGTATTAGAGATGCACATATGCTGTGCATGTATATATTTATATATGTGTGCATGTAAATTAACACACACAGGAATTGTTTGGTCAGACTTTATTGATGTGATTTATTGAGTGATGTGATTAACATGCAAAGACTAAAGTGTTATTTAGTGTAAATACTTGTAAATACTAAATTTTCCTTTTTGAATATTTTTGTTTGATTTTTTTTTTTTTTTTGCACTAGGAGCCAATAAACACATTTTCTTTTGTATCCACTTGGAATGTAACCATGGTTCTTTTCCACCAGACCATTACAAGTGGTGTCAGAAGTGTTACTGTTACTCACAAAGTGTTGCCATAAATATTTTTGGGCAAATCACAAAGAGTAGCTGTAATTATTTGGTGCGATACTGGCATTTGAAAAGGTGGGATATGATACTGAGAAGCAAGGGAATGGCAGACAGCTCAGGACAAGAACAGTGATGGAGGAACCTTCAGCAGCAGGTCTGACAGCTGCAGCAGCAGGAGGACCAGCAAGGACAGAGTGAGGATGATGCTGAAGAAGGAGTCGGTGTTCAGATAGGAGGTGATGAAGAGCAGAGAGTAGCACTGGGCTTCAGAGCCCAAACTGCATCCCTTAACTCCAGATGATGACAGTGAGCACTTCTTGGCACATTTCAGGCAGATTGCTAAAGTGTTAAAGTAATTTATTGATTGAAACACAGGGAATCCAAACTCATCCAATTCAAAAGCGTGCTGTGGTATTAGGTAGCTGAGATGATAAAATATGCATAGATGTCATTGGGTTTCTATGGGAGTACCAGATGAATTTAAGTCTAGAAATCAGACTGAAGCAGGTTTTGAGTCTTCCTTGTTTTGGTGGGTTAATAAGAATGTTGACTGGATTAACTATATTTATTACAATCAACAATGATTTATTAAGTACACCTATGATGCTTTGTCAGCTAAGGCTGAACAATTACAAGCCTCCTCAATATTGACTTCGAAAAATGATGTGGTTTTGGATATGCTGTTGGCTGAACGAGAGGTGTTTGTGTTATGTTTGTTGAGTTATGTTGTACACTTATTCCAAACAATACTGCTCCTGATGGTTCTATTACAAGAGTATTGTCCAAATTAGAGTCATTATGCAATTAATTAGCTGAGAACACTGGTGTTGATAACGGTATTACTGGATGTGAGTGATGAGTGAGTGACGATGGTCAGTTGAGGAAGGCATGTGACCGAGGACGGGTAGGATCCCGGGTGTGCACTGGGACGACCTAACGCAGGCACTGTGGCAGTACTGGCTTGAGCCCCTTGTGGCAGCCAAGTCCACGTATCCCTTGATGTATGGCCAGAACAAATTGTTCGTCTGAGGGGTCCTTTGTGCCTCAGTTTTGGAGGTGTGGCCTACGTGTTCCGCAGTCTCATGAATGCAGTGGATGGGTTTTAATAAAAAGGAGCAGGAGAAACGAGGGAGGAGCTTTATCAAGTGTTTATTTTGTTTCATTTGTTCTTTTTTTGTTTGTTTATGAGTAGTTTTTCATTTATTTTTGATCACCTTTGTTTATATACATTTATGGCATTTAGCAGACGCTCTTATCCAGAGCGACTTACAAAAGTGCTTTGTCGTTTACTCATAGAATATATCTTACTACAGTACAGTAAGTTAGAATCAAACATACCAGTGAACTAGAATACAGGGATGAGTGCTGATACGTAGAAGTACAAAATACATAAGGTCTACCTTAAACCATGATAAGTGCTATAAATAATAAGTGCTAGAGTTTGTTGAACAACATAATAAACAACACCTTACAATAAGTACATTGTACATTAATATACTGTAATAATGTAATGTAATAAGTACATTATTGTACAATAAGTACAATAAGTCAATAAGGGAGCAGTGTCAGTTTTCCTTTAAATATTCTGCAAATAGATGGGTGATTGAAGCTGTGAAGCTGTGTTTGAAGACTGCAAGGGACTCTGCTGCCCAGACAGCGAATGGGAGTTCATTCCACCATCTTGGAGCCAGGACAGAAAATAGTCTCGATGCTTATCGTCCACAAGACCTGACGCAAGGAACACTTAAAGTGGTGCATTTTACAGCGTTTTAAACTGACATACAAACTGTGTCATTTTTCTCTATGCTGTAAAATATGCCGCAAAAACCGTAAACCATAAAAATAGAGAAAAAGAATGCCGTACTTTGCGACATAAAACGTCCAAAATGCCGCTTTTTTCGCCGTTTTACAAACAAACTGCCTTTCGTTTGAAGTGCATTTTGACCACTTTGGCTTTCCATATTCGTAACACTCGCGTAAATAGCTCACTTAATATTTTTAATCTAGTTTTCATATGATGAGGAACAAGTTTGGTTCCTTCTTTTAATGAAAGAACACTGCCAGTGATCCAGCTGTTCTTTATTCTTACTGTTGTCTTTTATCTTTATCTCCTCTGCATGGCATTTATTTAATATAAAATGTAAATGATCAACTGTCAACTTGCAATGCTAACACACATTTACTGCTATTCTTTTACTGTTAGGCTGTGTTCTATACATCATGTAGTTTTCTGATACAGGTTTACCAAATACAGGTAAACAAATAAATTATTTTTTCCACAATACTTGAAACAAACAAACAAACACACGCGCGCGTGCATTCAGCCATTAAGAGGATTCTTTATTTGTCATACGCACAACATGCTATGGACGTCCACACACTTACATGCTTATTGTGAGGCTGATTATCTAAATTACAGTCATCTGTAAGTTAGAGCTACAAAGTGGTTTGTTAAATTCCGACGTGTTTCAACGTGCCGACATAGTGGAGATTTACTCTCAGCGCAGCCGCAAAACAAGTCCGTGTAGGCGGGACTGTGAATCCATTGGTTGTATAGACTAGTGTATGATTCGCTGCAGCAAAATGAAGGACAGCTAACTTTGTCTGCTGATTGGCTTAATAAAAATGACTATTATAAGAAATCGGTTGTGTAATTGTCTTCAGTCGAAAATGATTGACATTTGCTCCGCCCTCCACTTACCCACAGGTGTTCCTGTAGTCTCACCTTTCTCAAGAAAACGAAAGTATTTTCTGAACAGTTGGCGTTGTTGAAGGTTGAGCGGGTTGAAGATACGAGCGTTTAAAAATATTTCACGGTAAGTTCATTCTATTTGTAAAAATGCGATGTCGGTGCAGTTTAAAGCAACATGTTTTGTAAGTACATAGTTCTGTTTAGGTTCATTCGTAGGTCAACCCAAGGGCGGATTAAATCTCAAGATTAAAGTCCTGGTGAAGTTAAGCAACTAAAATGGCTAACGCCCAGTACGATTGCATAGCTATATTTAAAATAATTTAAAGGGCCGAGATATATATTGTCAGTTATTGTAAAACTCGATTTCAAGTCTTAGTTAGTCAGTGATATTTTCAAATGGTCCCAGTTGAAACTCCTCTGGCCTAAACTCAAGTTCAGATTCCCTGTATAGTTATTTAATTATTTATATTATTAATTATAGTTTGGGAGGGGACGGACAATACTGACGTTTCAACGCTTGTTTCGAGTTTCTGAAAGGCAGCGTTTTGAAACGAAGTGTGGCTCAAAACGGCCATGTCACGTGACCACGGCTAAACGAAGCTTGTGTTTCTACAGGTGTCATACAGAACCTGCCGCTCCTGTCTTTGACTGACAGTGTCTGAAACAAACCTGATCACACATCTGTCTCAGTCACAAACTCTATGAATGCTTATAAGTCAACAAAACACACCCCAACTTTCAGGGTTTTGTGAGAATAGAGAATTTGAGAGACGGAGAGATTCAGTGTTGTCTAGATAGAAGGTTACTGATAGGATATATTGACTGATAGGCTAGTGAGAGACATCCAGTGAGCAGTAGGTAGGATAGATATAGTGACATTAATATATAGAAAGTGTATGTAGAGAGAGATCCTCTGGTTTACTGACAGGAGTGTTGTGCTGTACATCCACACATTTATATAATGGTAAAAACACCTGTGCATGCCAGCAACATGTCTTCTATGTGAATGAATCTTTTCCAAGACTGAGGAGGTAATTTGGGAAGAGAAGAAGCCCCCCAAATAGCAGAACAACAAAAATTTTATAATATAAATATAACAATAAATATATCATTTTGAGACATTGTTCCTTTATTTTACTATGAAATCTGTTCCATACAGACAATTCATTAAATTGGTCTGCACTTCATACACTACAGAGTTCATGTGAACCCACAGAACCCAATAGAGTACATGTGAACCCACAGAACCCAACAAAGTTTATGCAAAGCCACAGAATTCTACAGAGTTCATGTAAACCCACAGAACCCATGTAGTTATTTATCCCAGTAAACATACCGGCATTCTGTTAATAGATTATCTTTCTAAATGTCATGTCTTACACATGAAACTGAAATGCCAAGAATTTGAAATGCCTCACAGAACACAACAGAAACAGTAGTTTATTTTAAATATTTATTGATCATATGTATCAATAACCTGGTATAACCCACCAGAATAATATCTAGGCAAAGTAGTTTAGACATTGTTGTTTCACAGAATAGAATTATCAAGATGTTAGCAAAAGTGGTCACTGTGGAGATCATATCAGAATGTTTCTATTCAAAAGGCCCATAAGTGTTGGAAGAATTATGAGTGAATATTATTTACTTTTGTTGTTCCTTATAATATACTTATCTAGTTAAACGTTACGTCATTGGTTAAAAATACTGGTTGATTATCCAGTTAAACTTTGTGTCATTGGCTGAAGATATTGGTAGATTATCCAGTTAAACTCTGCGTCATTGGCTAAAGATATTGGTCAATTATCCAGTTAAACTTTGTATAATTGGCTAAAGATATCACGGTGCTGAGTGTTTCCCACACAGTAAAACTCTGTTTGTGTTAAACCCAGAGACTCTGTGTTACTGATAAAATGTAAGTCAGGCATCTTCTTTTTATATTGATATTCTTTGATGAAAAAACAATGTTAGTTGACAATTACTAACAAGCAGGCACGTTACTCCCTGTGCCTTTCTGTATAGGTTTAGTTTCACTTTCATGTTTTAGTGTATTTATCCTCTGGTAATGCTGTGTTTCATATCAGCTGTACTTCCTTTGTCTATTAGTCCTTGAGTTTGTGAGGTTAAATCAGTTATTTCAATGTTAGTCATGGCCACTGCATTTCTTTATCAAGTCATTGAGTCAGTTCCAGAGATTTGCCGCTAGATGGGGCCCAAGTACCAGTTATATTGATCGTAGTATAGATATTTTAATCGACTGTAAAAGCCTTTTTTTTGTGTATTGTGCATGTTGTCATTTACAAACCACATTGATATTTAAAGTAATATCTGTATTTGTGTCTTAGACCAAAGATTGATGACACATATTTGATTTCACAACATATAATATTGGGTAACCTATTCTCTACTTCACAGTTCTGTAACATCAAAGTTCATGCCTGTTATTACACCTTTGATCTCAGTATGGCTTTAAGTGGTCTGGCCAACACACCAGGTTGAACACAGTATAAAGCCAACCTGTGCCAGTCATCCCAGTTCCCTACAGTAGTCTTTACTACACTTTTGAAACCTTGAAACTATTTTCGACACAACTGCTTCAAACATCTCAATTTTTCACAAAGCCTCACTTTCCCTCCACCACCTGTAGTGTACTATAAATGTGTCATGATTAGTCCCTCCCAGCTTCCCTGTTCCGTGTTTTCTGTCTTGTGTATTTTAGTTCTATTCTGTAGTTTCGTTTTCTCGGCCCCTTGTTTGATTTTCCACACCTGTCCCTCGTTTAGTTCATGCATTTAAACCCTGTCTTGTTGCCTTGGTCTTGGTTATATATTGTTTATTTTAATGGTTGTGTTTATTTGAATGCGTGTGTTAGGTTCAGTGTGTTTGATTGGTTTAATGTCTGAATGTTTTTGAGAGCCCATCTCTGTATCCCCGTAAGTTTGTACTCCACGTGTCCTAGCCTTCGTGTTTCTTAGCCATGAGTTTCCCCTGTTTGCTTTTGTGAGTTTTGATTGATCATGTTGGTAATATGACCCTGGACTACACTAACGACTATGATTTTGGATTTGCCCCTAATAAATCTTGCTCTTCTCCGCACATGCGTCCGCCTCCTTACAACTCAATGTTACAAAATGTAGTGAACAGTTGATGTACACTGATTAAGGACAAAGATACCACCACCTATAGTGTACTGTAAATGTAGTGAACTACTAATGTACACTGATTAAGGACAAAGATACCACCACCTATAGTGTACTGTAAATGTAGTGAACTACTGATGAACACTGATTTAGGACAAAGATACCACACCTATAGTGTACTGTAAATGTAGTGAACTACTGATGTACACTGATTAAGGACAAAGATACCACCACCTATAGTGTACTGTAAATGTAGTGAACAACTGATGTATACTGATTACGGGCATATAACAGACATGTTGACAGGACTTCTACCACTGTTTCCTCACTAAAGTGTCTTACTTCAATGTGTTGTGATTGCACCACTTTATGTTCCAGATAGTTTCTGTGATGTCACAGTTTTATATTTCCATCACAGACTAGTGTTGATACATTCTGTCTGTTGTCTTACTAACGTACCCTACGTATTGTTCTATATAGACCCGTCTGTGTGGGGGAATGTGAGTGAGTGAGTGGACCATTACAGACACAGCCTGGGTTTATATCATTGTCTCTAGTGTGAGAGAGAGAGAGTGTGTGTGTGTGTGTGTGTGTGTGTGTGTGTGTGTGTGTGTGCTAGAAATGACGCGGTTGCTCCTCTTCCTGTTGTGCACGTTGGACCGTGTCGATTTGCACCTCTCGAATTTAGTGGACAGTCATATGTGATGGGTGTCAGAATGTAATTCTCTGCTTTTTCAGGGGTTAGGGTTGGCTCTGCACTGCCACCTACAGTTCTGGAGATGACTGCATGGATGAACGCACTAGTATAAATACCTCACAGGTCTCTCAATATGATGATGAATTTACACTTGAATTTCTTTGTCACTGGGTGTGTTAAATACTAGTTGGCTGTGCTGGATATGTGGGGTTATTTGATGCTTTAGCCGTTGATGGTCAAGTTGCCTGTGCTTTAAGACAGAGTGCACATATATGGGCTGTTACAGTATATGTAAACACACACACACACATTTTATATATATATATATATATATATATATATAACATACAACATAACTTGTTCTCATACACATATATTGCACGTTGTGTTGCTTACATCTTTATTTTATTTTATATATCTGTATTTTTATATTTTCTTATTTTTTGCTTCATGTTTGATATCATGTGTTTTATTTTTTAATATGTTAATGTGAGTTTTATCAGGCATTGATTCAGTGTGATTCACTCTGTGTGTGTGAACTGTTGACAGGGAGCAGAGAGCAGCATCTCCAGTGTCCAGCTGTGTGTGTGTGAAGAAGAACAACTCCATGATGGAGCCTCATAACTCCAGCAGTGGAGGAGGAACCTCTGATCCACAGTGAGGAGCTTTCCATCAGCACTTAATCTGAGGAAACAGGAAGAGGAATTATTCAGGATAAATGAGATGTAGTGAAGGATGTAATTACTCAACACTTTCCTCATCTTCATCAGGGTAAAGAGAGCAGAGCCTCCAGCACCCAGCTGATTTACTTTCACTATTCAATATCATCAGGAGGTGGAGTGAGAGAGCTACCCAGCCAAACACACACACACACACACACACACACACACACACACACACACACACACACACACACACTAATCCCTGTCAATCATCCTCAGCCATTCCCCTGCTCTCCATCTCCCACTTATTAGTTAGAAGTTCTAGTTATTCTCCCCTTCATCTGTTGCCACTTCCTCTATATATTTAAACCAAGTTCTACTATCAGTGCTGTTCTAGTTTCTGTTTGTGTGTGTGTTTGTGTGGTTCGCTTGTCTTGCTGAAGGATAGGTGTGTGTGTGGTATGTTTCTGTAGTTGCTGAAAGACAGGTGTGATGTGGGTGTGTGTGTGTGTGTGTGTGTGTGTGTGTGTGTGTGTGTGTGTGTGTGTGCGTGTGTGTGGTATAGTTGTGTTGTGGGTTGTGTGTGTTTGTGTGTGTGTGTGTGTGGTATGTTTTTTTAGTTGCTGAAGGACAGGTGTGATGTGGGTGTGTGGGTGTGTGTGTGGGTGTGTGTGTGCGTGGTATGATTGTGTTGTTCAAGGATGTGTGTGTGTGTGTGTGTGTGTGTGGTATGATTGTGTTGTTAGACAGGGGTGTGTGTGTATGTGTGTGCATGGTATGTTTGTGTTGTTGGACAGGTGTGGTGTGTGTGTTCCTGAAGGATGTGTGTGTGTGTGTGTGTGTGTGTGTGTGGTATGTTTGTCTTGCTGAAGGACAAGTGTGGTGTGTGTGTGTGGTATGTTTGTGTAGTTGCTGAAAGACAAGTATGATATGTTTGTGTTGCTGAAGGACAGGTGTGATGTGTGTGGTGTTTGTCTTGCTGAAGGACAGGTGTGATGTGTGTGTTTGTGGTGTTTGTCTTGCTGAAGGACAGGTGGTGTGTGTGTGTGTGGTGTTTGTCTTGCTGCAGGACAAGTGTGGTGTGTGTGTGGTATGTTTGTGTAGTTGCTGAAGGACAAGTGTGATGTGTGTGTGTGTGTGTGTGTGTGTCTGGTATGTTTGTGTAGTTGCTGAAGGACAGGTTTGATTTCTGTGTGTGTGTGGTATGTTTCTGTTGCTGAAGGACAGGTGTGATGTGTGTGGTGTTTGTCTTGCTGAAGGACAGGTGTGGTGTGTGTGTGTGGTGTTTGTCTTGCTGTAGGACAGGTGTGGTGTGTGTGTGGTATGTTTGTGTAGTTGCTGAAGCACAAGTGTGGTGTGTGTGTGTGTGTGATATGTTTGTGTAGTTGCTGAAGGACAGGTTTGATTTCTGTGTGTGTGTGTATGTGCGTGTGGTATGTTTGTGTAGTTGCTAAAGGAAAGGTGTGATTGTGTGTGTGTGTGTGGTATGTTTGTATTGCTGAAGAACAGGTGTTTGTGTGTTAATGAAGGACAGATGTAATGTTTGTGTAGTTGCTGAAGGACAGGTATGGTTTATGTGTGTGTGTGTGTGGTTCGTTTGTCTAGCTGAAGGACAGGTGCGGTGTGTGTGTCTGTGTGTTTGTGTGTGTGGACAGGTGTGATTGTGTGTGTGTGTGTGTGTGGTATGTTTGTGTAGTTGCTGAAGGACAGGTGTGTGTGTGGTATGTTTGATGTTTGTGTAGTTGCTGAATGACAGGTGTGGTGTGTGTGTGTGTGTGTGTGTGTGTGTGTGTGTGTGTGTGTGTGTGCACGTGCTATGTTTGTGTTGCTGAAGGACAGGTGTGTATGTATCAAGTGTCCAGTGAGTGCAGGTACCAGGTGCTGAAGGAGAGGTGTGATTGTGTGTGTGTGTGTGTGTGTGTGTGTGTGTGGTATGTTTGTATAGTTGCTAAAGGACAGGTGTGATTGTGTGTATGTGTGTGTGGTATGTTGGTCTTGCTGAAGGACAAGTGTGGTGTGTGTGTGTGTGGTATGTTTGTGTACTTTCTGAAGGACAGGTGTGTGTGTGTGTGTGTGTGTGTGTGTGTGTGTGTGTGCGTGGTATGTTTGTGTTGCTGAAGGACAGGTGTGTGTGTGTGGTTGCTGAAGGACAGGTGTGTGTGTGTGGTTGCTGAAGGACAGGTGATTCTAATCAAGTGTCCAGTGAGTGCAGGTACCAGGTGGAGTTGATTGGATAATAATGTTGTGGGTGTAATTGTTTGTTCTCTAATGTGATTTATTTTCACTATTCAATATCATCAGGAGGGGGAGTGAGAGAGCAGCAAATCCAGCACCCAGCTGTGTGTCTATGAAGAGTGACAGGTCCATTGAGCCTCCTCCTGTATTCAGCAGTGGACCTGTGACCTCAGTCCTAAGGTGAGTGACACATTACACACTCAGATTCTTTCATAAGTGGGGTAGATTTTTTCCTCCCAGTGTGTGAGGGAGTGAAGTTACCCCAATAATACATCAATAAAACCCCAGTAAACAATAGCACTATTCTACAGCTCAAACTAATAAGGTGAGTGTGTGTGTGTGTTTGTGTAGCTGCTGAAGAACAGGTGTGGTGTGTGTGTGTGTGGTATGTTTCTGCAGTTGCTGAAGGACTGTTGTGATGCGTGTGTGTGTGTGTGTGTGTGTGTGTGTGTGTGGTATGTTTGTGTAGCTGCTAAAGGAAGGTGATTGTGTGTGTGTGTGTGTGTGTGTGCTATATTTGTATTGCTGAAGAACAGGTGTTTGTGTGTTATTGAAGGACAGATGTAATGTTTATGTAGTTGCTGAAGGACAGGTGTGGTTTGTGTGTGGTTAGTTTGTGTTGCTGAAGGATAGGTGTGATGCGAGTGTGTGTGTGGTATGTTTCTGCAGTTGCTGAAGGACAGGCGTGATGCGTGTCTTTGTGTGTGGTATGTTTGTGTAGTTGCTAAAGGAAGGTGATTGTGTGTGTGTGTGTGTGTGTGTGTGTGTGTGCTATATTTGTATTGCTGAAGAACAGGTGTTTGTGTGTTATTGAAGGACAGATGTAATGTTTATGTAGTTGCTGAAGGACAGGTGTGGTTTGTGTGTGGTTCGTTTGTGTTGCTGAAGGATAGGTGTAATGCATGTGTGTGGGTGGGTGGTTCGTTTGTCTTGCTGAAGGACAGGTGTGATGCGTGTGTGTGGTATGTTTCTGCAGTTGCTGAAGGACAGGCGTGATGCGTGTGTGTGTGTGTGGTATGTTTGTGTAGTTGCTAAAGGACAGGTGTGATTGTGTGTGTGGTATCTTTGTGTAGTGCTAAAGGACAGGTGTGATTGTGTGGTATGTTTGTATTGCTGAAGAACAGGTGTTTGTGTGTTATTGAAGGACAGATGTAATGTTTGTGTAGTTGCTGTAAGGACAGGTGTGATTGTGTGTGTGTGTGTGTGTGTGTGTGTGTGGTATGTTTTTGTAGTTGCTGAAGGACAGGTGTGATTGTGTGTGTGTGTGTGTGGTATGTTTTTTTAGTTGCTGAAGGACAGGTGTGATGTCTATGTGGTATGTTTGTATTGCTGAAGAACAGGTCTTTTTTTATTGAAGGACAGATGTATTATTTGTGTAGTTGCTGAAGGACAAGTGTGGTGTGTGTGCGGTTCGTTTGTGTTGCTGAAGGATAGGTGTGATGCGTGTGTTTGTGTGTGTGTGTGTGGGGGTGGGTGGTTAATTTGTCTTGGTGAAGGACAGGTGTGATGTGTGTGTGTGTGTGTGTGTGTGAGTGTGTGTGTGTGTGTGTGTGTGTAGTTTGTGTAATTGCTGAAGGACAGGTAATTCTAATCAAGTGTCCAGTGAGTGCAGGTAGCAGGTGGAGTTGTTTGGGTAAGAATGTTGTGGGTGTAATTGTTTGTTCTCTAATGTGATTCATTTTCACTATTCAACATCATCAGGAGGGGGAGTGAGAGAGCAGCAACTCCAGCACCCAGCTGTGTGTCTATGAAGAGTGACTGGTCCATGGATAACCCTCCTGTATTCAGCAGTGGACCTGTGACCTCTGTCCTAAGGTGAGTGACACATCACACACTCAGATTCTTTCATAAGTGGGGTAGATTTTTTCCTCCCAGTGTGTGAGGGAGTGAAGTTCCCCCAATAACACAACAATAATACCCCAGTAAACAATGGCACTATTCTACTGCTCAAACTAATAAGGTTGGACCAGACAAGTGGCTGAGGGATTTCTGGCCCTTAAACATCCCTTCACTGCTGAACTCTTCTGATTGTTTTTACTATTAAAGAGAAAAAACACATGTTATGTCTCCACAAATCACTACCTTCACTCCCATCACTCCTCATCACTCCCTTTACTCCCATCACTATCCTTCAATCTCTTTTTCCCAGTAGTTTAGGGGGTAGAACAGTATGGTCTTGCTCACCCTCTCCATCAGTTCAAACCCTCTCAGTTGTGTGGTTTACTGTTCAGTTGTTCAGCTGTCCCTGTTCCACCTCATATGTGTTTGGGTCCATCTAGGAGGTCCTGGTTACCTGAACAGGTGGGACAGTCCAGTTCTGTGATACTGACAATATAGTAAAGTAGTAGTGGTGGTTTTGGTCTCATTCATTTTAGAAACTGTTACATGCAGGTGGATGAGACATCAGGATACAATTGCTGAGGACATTTATTAGGCCTCAGGAATCACTGTCATAACAGGAAGAACCACACAGGACACAGACCGACTGGGGTAATAAAGCACCATACAGGACACAGACAGACTGGGGTAATAAAGAACCATACAGGACACAGACAGACTGGGGTAAAAGAGAACCACACAGGATGCAGACCGACTGGGGTAATAGAGAACCACACAGGATGCAGAGGGACTCGGGTAATATAGACATTACAGAAAGGGGAAGTTTAGCTAGTATCCCATATCAGTTAACTCCAGCCAGGCATGTAACTTTATTGTGGAGTCTGTGGTACTGGAGACCCACAACCATACCACACAATAACAGAGGGAAGGAACATTCCTTCACCTTTCTAACCACAAAGATGGTACAGCCTCACTGACACAATCTACAAGAATCATTTCCCATCTCCTACTGTTCAAAACCATCACAAAAGTCAAAAAAATGTTTTTAGAGAATGGGTTTCTAAAGATCAAATCAAACATCTGTGTCATATATTTGGGCATTTTTTAGCTTTAAAAGAAAAATAAAATGTAACTACCAAACTGAAGGATTATTGGACACAATAGGGAACAATTCACAAGTGATGAAAGATGAGTTAAATTGGCTTAGAGAAGTTAAAGCTTTAATTGTTAATAAGGAAAGTTGTTAGTGGTTCATGGTCTGAGCAATGTGCAGTGGTGTGACTGACACCCCTCACCTCCTGACTCTCTCTGGGTCTGATCTGATGTCTAATTGATGTCTGACTGGTTCCCAGTACAGCGACACAGAGATTCTGCACCAGAGCAACATGGAAATAAACGAAACATGTTTTAATACTGTAAACAGGTTTCATGATGTGTATCAAACAAACATATAATATTTACAATATTCAGAAATGATCTGCAGCTGATCTCAGACGTTTGTTGGTTTTGTAGCACCACAGCAGGGTCAGTAAGATGAGGAACTGGACCAAACTCAGTCCCACAGCCAAACCAACCAGAACCAAGAGAGGAGGAATCACCAGCTGAACTCATGGGAACTGAAACAAGCACATGAATCACAAAATGATTTGTTACAAGTTTGATCTGTTCCCTCTTTTAAATTGGTTGTTAAGAATAATTTAAATTCACTGCTTTCTGACCCCTGAGACCCAGCTGTGTGGTGATTTTCCTCTCTTTGGGTGTTTACAGTAGTAGAAACCCTCATCTGACTTTGAGACAGTACGGATGGTCATTTCCTCTGCAGTCTAGGTCTGGATGAGTGATCCATCTTTATATAAATCAGCTGTGAGGTGTGATGTGATAGTGGGGTGAAGTAAACAGTGTAGAGTCAGAGGATCTCCCTTAGTCACAGGATGAACAAAACTCTCCAGAATCACACCACCATCTAGACCAGAGAAAACACTTTACTCATCTGTTACAGAGAGAAGGATTCCAGCATGAACACTGAGTATTACATAACAGGTTTGGGACCCAGAATATAAATACAATACACCCAATCTTTGGAGAGTAGAATAACGTCAAACACACACACACACACACACACACACACACACACACACACACACAGTTTACCCTGAACTGTTAAATTAACAGCTTTCTATATTAACCCTCACCCTGGTTTCTGGTCAGTATCTGATAGTGTCCACCATGGGTGCAGCCTGTCAGGGTGCTTCACCTCTGATTATCCTGCCTGCTGCCCCACAGCTGCTCTGTTACACCTCTCTCTCTCTCTCTGTCTGTTCTGTTGCCCCCTGTTCTGTGTGGATGGTGTAAATATAACTGGTTGTGTTTGTCATTTCCCAGTAACTGGTGAAGCACCATTCACATAAACATTATTCTGCATCACCAGAGTGAGGGCCAGGGGCAGCTTCTCTGGTTATTCTGCTCTACTGTCAGTACAGTGTTTGGGTTGAAGCCATGTATCACATCATCATCAGCATCATGTACACAACCATGAATTTAACTTGGATGTTTATAAACTGTAGATTATCCATTAAAGTCTTTGGTTTGTTTGTCCACAGTGACCAGAAGAAGCCTGTAAACATTTCTAAAGAAAAGCTGGAGTCAGTGTTCAAGGTGTGTGTGTGTGTGTGTGTGTGTGTGTGTGTGTGTGTGTGTGTGTGTGTGTGTGTGTGTGTGAGGGGGAAGGGTCTTTATCATTAGAGTGTGTTTAGATCACAGATCATGATGAGACTCTGTGGTTTACTAGTTCATGCTTTACTTTAATGGCTTTTTTGTAATTTAACTGATAATGAACAAAACTCAAACTTCACAAACTATTATAACTTTATAAAATTAACTAATATTTAAACTTTAAGATACAGCTCAGTTAATGTGATGCTTATGTTCTTTTATAAACCATAATGTCCACATGACCACACAATTCCCCTCAGTTCAGTCCTCTCTTCTGTTTAATTGATCATCCTGTGTTAAAAAGATCTGTATATAACACTAGTTTTACTGATACTGTTTATTCAGGAGCTGGAGGACAAAATCATCTCTCTGGTGAAGAATGAGCTGAAGAGATTTAAGAATCTACTGAGCTCAGATTACCCAGCATGCACTGAGAGACAGGTGGAGGATGAGGAGGATCAGAGCAGTGTCAGAGTGGGGGCGCTGGAGATCACACTGCACGTCCTGAGGAAGATGAACCAGACAGACCTCGCTAACACACTAGTGACCAGTAAGAGCTCTGGGTCATGACATTATTACATTTAGCAGGTGCTTTTATTGAAGAAAAAAAAATAGTGAGTACAATTCAAGCATTTGAGGGTTAAGGCAGTGACAACAGTGGCAACTTTGTAGTGGTGGGGCTTGAACTGACAACCTTCTGATGGTTGGTACAGCACATTAACTGCTGGACTGTGTGTCATGTGTTTGCAGAATGCTGACGTTTTGGGGATACATTGTTATTCTTTAGGGCTGAGATTTAGTTTGACCAATGAGATTTGAACACAAATCACTGGCAGATGTTGATAGTTTGGTTTTTTTTCTATGTCTACATACCCCCCCCCCCCCCCAACCGAGTGTCAGAGTATATGTTCATGAATGAAACATGTGAGAGTTTGGATACAATCACCATCAAGTTTACTCACAAGTGGAATAGTTCAAGTTGTCAGACACCAGTGATCAGACCTCAAACCAGCCCATCTATCCATAAACTCAACCCAAAACCTAATCCTAACTCACTCTGGCCCTAATCCTGACTCAAACCCTATCCGAAATCCAGTTAAAATCCAGCTGTCAACTTCATGTCTATAACATCTTGTTGAGTATGGATTATTCTTGTTATATGTTCTCAAGTTCACACCTGCAGATATGAGCTTTGATACTTCAAATAAAGTGAAAAGCTACTGAATTCATCAGATTATAAACAGATTTATTTAAAGAGTTAATTAAAACACTCCTGAATTAATTAATCTACTGAATGTCTTCAGATGCTTCACTTCTGTTACATCACTAATGTGTTACTGAGGGACTTCTGAGCGTTTATTTAATGTTAAAGCATCACTTAAAAGAAAGTGTCACTTTATTCTTCGGAACTGAGATTAGAACACAGATCACATTAGAACACAGATCACAGATCACAGGTTGGAACTGAGATTAGAACACAGGTCCTATCTCACGGATCACATTAGAACACAGGTCCTATCTCACAGATCACATTAGAACACAGGTCCTACCTCACAGATCACATTAGAACACAGGTCCTATCTCACAGATCACATTAGAACACAGATCCTATCTCACAGATCACATTAGAACACAGGTCCTACCTCACAGATCACATTAGAACACAGGTCCTATCTCACAGATCACATTAGAACACAGGTCCTATCTCACAGATCACATTAGAACACAGGTCCTATCTCACAGATCACATTGGAACACAGATCCTATCTCACAGATCACATTGGAACACAGATCCTATTTCACAGATCACATTGGAACACAGATCCTATCTCACAGATCACATTAGAACACAGGTCCTATCTCACAGATCACATTAGAACACAGGTCCTATCTCACAGATCACAGGTTGTCCCCCCTCCCCTTCTTGTCCAGTCTGGGTTGTAGATCATCTCAGTCAGGTGATGGTTACCAGTGTGTGTGGTGGAACCTCAGCTGGTTTCTAACTACTGATCATTCGGTGTTATTGATAAGCAGTAAATATTATCAACAAAATAATGTATAATACAATGTCTGTTAATCTTGAAATATAAGGTTTTCAGTCCTTGAACTGACTAAGATTTACTACTGGAAGTTTCATGCACAATCTAGTAGGAATAAGCAATCTATTTATAACAATCTATTTATCTCTTTTCCTGTAACTCCTGTAATGAATCTTTTATGAATGAATCTAAAAGAGATTAGAATATGTTCTGTTGTCTTCCTCTTTTATCAGAACTGGCCCCTGCTTGCCACAGAAAGCTCAAATCCAAACTGAGGGACAAATATCAGAAGATTTATGAAGGAATCTCTCAGCAGGGAACCACAGCACTTCTGAATGAGATCTACACAGAGCTCTACATCACAGGGGGAGGGAGTGGAGAGGTCAATAATGAGCATGAGGTGAGACAGATTGAGACAGCGTCCAGGAGACCAGCAACACAGGAGACACCCATCAAATGCAGTGACATCTTTAGACCCTTACCAGGACAAGACAAAACCATCAGAACTGTGCTGACTAAAGGAGTGGCTGGAATTGGCAAAACAGTCTCTGTGCAGAAGTTCATACTGGACTGGTCTGAAGGAAATGTAAATCAGGATGTTCTCTTCATATTCCCACTTCCTTTTAGGGAGCTGAATTTGCTGAAGGAGAAAAAGTTCTGTCTGGTGGAGCTTCTTCATCACTTTTTCCCAGAAACATGTGAATTAAAACCTAAACATTATACATACTACAAGATTCTGTTCATCTTTGATGGTCTGGATGAGTGTAGACTTCCTCTAGATTTCCAGAACAATGAGAGATTGTGGGATCTAACAGAGTCGACCTCAGTGGATGTGCTGCTGACAAACCTTATCAAGGGGAATCTGCTTCCCTCTGCTCTCCTCTGGATAACCTCTCGGCCAGCGGCAGCCAATCAGATCCCTCCTGAGGGTGTTGACCAGGTAACAGAGGTAAGAGGGTTCAGTGAACCACAGAAAGAGGAGTATTTCAGGAAGAGAATCAGTGATCAGGGCCTGGCCAATAGAATCATCACACACATGAAGTTGTCAAAAAGCCTCTACATCATGTGCCACATTCCAGTCTTCTGTTGGATTGCAGCCACTGTTTTAGAGAGAATGTTGGGTGAAGCAGAGAGTGGAGAGATCCCCAAGACTCTGACTCAGATGTTCACACACTTCCTGATCTTTCAGCTCAGACACAAGGATCAAAAGTATGGACAAAGTATGAAAGGACAAAAAGGTACCACTCACCCACGTCACATGAGAAAACATGTTTTGGCCCTGGGAAAACTGGCTTTCCAACAGCTAGAAAAAGGCAACCTGATCTTCTATGAGGAAGACCTGAGAAACAGTGGCATTGATGTCAGAGAAATGACAGTGTATTCAGGAATGTGCACTCAGATCTTCAGACAGGAGTTTGAGCTACAGCTGGGGAAGGTGTTCAGCTTTGTACATCTGAGTGTTCAGGAGTTTCTGGCTGCTTTATATGTGTTTATTTCCTTCATCTCCACCAACACCAATGTGCTGCAACAGAAATACTCTGGATTTTTCAGTATTTTCAAAACCCCAATGTCTGTCTTCCTCAACAGTGCAGTGGACAAGGCCTTACAGAGTCCAAATGGACACCTGGACCTTTTCCTTCGCTTCCTTCTGGGTCTCTCACTGGAGTCCAATCAAACTCTCTTACGAGGCCTACTGACAATGAGAGGAAGAAGCTCTCACAGCAGAGACAATACAGTCAAGTACATCAAGGAGAAGATCAGTGACAGTCCCTCTACAGAGAAATCCATCAATCTGTTCCACTGTCTGAATGAACTGAATGATCATTCTCTAGTGCAGGAAGTCCAAACATACCTGAGCAGAGGAGCTAACCATCATAGAGCCAGACTGTCTCCTGCTCAGTGGTCAGCTCTGGTGTTTGTGTTGCTGAACTCAGAAGAGCAGCTGGATGAGTTTGACCTGAGGAAATATGACCCATCAGAGGAATGTCTACTGAGACTGCTGCCAGTGGTCAAAGCATCCAGAAAAGCCATGTGAGTATTTTCATTTAGAGATGAACAGTGGGCGTTCATCTGCTTGACTCAGAAGGTCTTCTGTGAAAAATGAAAAGGAGAGTGAGAGAGAACATTAGAGAGAGAGCAGGATAGAGAGATCCTACATTAAAGCACATGTAGGTGATTGAAGGCTCCAACACCAGGTGCTTAAGTTAAACCATAAAGTTGTGGAACATTGGAATGTAGTAACACTGTCCAGTGATTCAATACAGTCCAGTGATTCATTAGTCTAAACATATTAATGATGGTTAAATGATATTTGATGTCATGGGTAGTTGTGTGTCTGTGTGTTGAGAATGGTCCTACATTTAAAACAGTGGCCAACAGTGTTTATAGTTCACACTCAGTAAAACAGCCAGAGAAAATGTGCTGCAGTGTAACTTATAGAAGTGTTCAAGTACAAACTATCAGTGTGTACATGCGCACACACACCACACAGCATAACATACAAAAGGGTTCAAATATGAACTATCAGTTCAGCTTTCTGACCAACATTACAGTTCAACCACTACTGACCAATACAGAGAAAAGTGCACAAGGATGAGCATGACCAATGTATACACATGTGCACACATGCACACACACAAATATATATATTTCACACTGATGGCAGTTTTCAAACTTTATCACATGTTTTCTTTAGAGCTGATGATGATGATTGGGCACATTATAAAGGTGTAGGTGTTAATATGACTACATCTGAAAGACTGTTTAAAGGTATAGGTGTTAACATTTTCATTGTTTAAATATTTTACCAAGGCAATTTGTCATAATCTAGTTGTAAATAGGTTTAAGTCAAAATAAACTAACATCATTAACAGCAACTGATTCCAGTACTACACCTTGAGCTCTGTGTGTACTTGACTTTTAATTAGAAGGTTGCTGGTTCAAGCCCCGCCACTGCTGGGGCCCTGAGCAAGGCCCTTAACCCTCAATTGCTCAAGTTGTACTCGTCAGAATTGTAGGATGCTTTGGATAAAAGCGTCAGCTAAATGCCATAAATGTAAAATGATCAGTGTAACATGCAGTCACTTTCACAGCTCTGTGTGATCAGTGTAACATGCAGTGACGTTCACAGCGCTGTGTGATCAGTGCAACATGCAGTCACTTTCACAGCTCTGTGTGATCAGTGTAGCATGCAGTGACGTTCACAGCTCTGTGTGATCAGTGTAAGATACAGTGACGTTCACAGCTCTGTGTGATCAATGTAACATGCAGTGAGTCTCCCAGAAGCTAATGCTGTTACTACTGTCACTCACCTAAAACTGTAGCAGGCTACTACTGTTGCTCACATACAGTGGGACCAATATTTCAGACCACTAGTGAAAATGATTGTTTTGTATTTCTCTCAAGTTTAATACAATGCTTTTCTTTACAAATCATATAATCAGCATAATTTGAGTGAACAGTTGAAAGTTTTTTTCATGAATTTCAGAAAGTGATAGTATTTGGCTCTATTCAAATGTATGTAAGCACAGTTTTGAAACTGACCATATCAATTATTTTGTACAAAAAGTCAGATGTCCTTGAGTCCTCACACAAGCAGTGTAGGAGAAGTGAGTCAAAGTTCTGATCCAACTGAAACATGTGAACCATCCTCTTCTCCCCAGTATTTTACTGCACACATACAGTCCATGAAGGACAAACTCCAGGGACACATTTCATGTCAACAGCAGACATGAGATAGTTGCCTCACACACACTTAACTGGCCGATTGTGTCTGAGTCACACACACACCTGACTGACTGATGGGGTCTGAGTCACACACACCTGACTGACTGATGGAGTCTGCCTCACACACACCTGACTGATGGGGTCTGCCTCACACACACCTGACTGACTGATGGGGTCTGCCTCACACACACCTGACTGACTGACTGGGGTCTGCCTCACACACACCTGACTGACTGATGGGGTCCCTGACTCAGCTATTAAGCCTCCGGGATTCTCGGTGCACCACAAAGACAGAACTCAGGACCTCACTGGGTAAAGCAAAGACAGAGGAGAATGTTTCACGATCAGTGACTCATAGTGTGAGCACAGGAATGTAAATACTAGTAGAAGATTCTGCTCTCTGCATTCTGTCCATTCCTCCATAATCACTACTGCAGTGTTCATCCCACCATCATTACTACTGCAGTGTTCATACACTAATATTCACTAGTGCAATTTTCATTCCTCCATAATCAATACTACAGTGTTCATTATTTCATAGTCACTACTGCAGTGTTCATACACTAATATTCACTACTGCAATGTCCATTCCTCCATAATCAATACTATAGTGTTCATTACTCCATAGTCACTACAGCAGTGTTTATTTCTCCATGATAAATACTACAGTGATTATTCCACCATAATCAATACTGCATTGTTTATTCCTCCATAATCACTACGGCAGTGTTTATTCCTCCATAATCACTACTGCAGTGTTTATTCCTCCATAATCACTACTGCAGTGTTTATTCCTCCATAATCAATACTGCAGCGTTTATTCCTCCATAATCAATACTGCAGTGTTTATTCCTCCATAATCAATACTCTGCGTGTCTTCCAACAATATTTTCTGTTTGTATATTAGTGTATTTGTATTTGTGAAACATTGAATGAGATCTGTGTTGTTCTGTTTCCTGTTATGGTGTTAAGGGTGGGATATTTTGATATTTGGACTCTGATTATGGTAACTGCCATTCACTGACTTATGAACCAACCATCCATTATTTGGTCACCTGTCTTAGGTTGCTAATGAATGTTATTTGTCATGTCTTTGTCCATTTTGTCTTTGATGAAGACACAGTAGTGTTGAAATGTTACTGTGTTTGTAAAATTAAAAGGCTGAAAATGTATCAGTGTGTTCCAGACCTTTCAAGCTCTTCTTTAAATTTTTATTAGCAGTTCAGATCTTTTAATTCATCATCCTCTGACTGAACTACATTATTTACTGTATTTACTCTTTTACAGACTATCTGGCTGTGGTCTCACTGAAGGGTCTTGCAAATCTCTCACATCAGTTCTACAAACAGAAAACTCACTGAGAGAGCTGGAGATGAATAATAATGACCTGCACAATTCAGGAGTGGAGCAGCTCTGTGCTGGACTGAAGAGTTCACACTGTAAACTGGAGATTCTCAGGTGAGTTTCTGTGACTATTTTTGAATGTAAATAAAGAGCCATTTTAAAAAGGTCAGTGTCAACTCCCTTATAGTACAGTATTAAACAAACATTGTCAGGCAAAGTAATGCAAGGAAATGTACACTTTTATATTATATTATAAAGTTCTCTTCTCTAAATATTTCTAAATATATTTTTCTGTTGAAACCTCACTGCATTTCATTAAATGACCACACTGTGGAGACAAAGAGTTACATTTGTGATGCATGGGCAGAGTTTCAAGTCTAAAAGAGAAATATAACATTGTAAAGAGGAGACACAGATGAGTCCTTGTCCACATATACAGGTGTATTTATTAAAATGCTGCTTCAACTAAGCGCTTTGGCATTTTGTCCACAAGCTGCATTTTTGCTCACCTGAGCACAGAAATTTAGCAAAATGTCTTACAGGATGAATATATTCAGAAACTCCAACAACAGTGTTGTAAAATGAAGTGTTCTAATGTAAGATTTTCACTGAGTGATTCTATCTAGTTTATGTATGGAAACACTGTAAACATCAGTCATTCTAATCTCTCTGAAAATAAAAGCCCTTAAAATCTTAATTAAAACATTTAAAGCTGAACCATTGAGGTTCTGGGCACATTGCAGGACACTTTTACAATCACACGATTCCCTTGCATTTATGGGTGGGAGACCCTGTTCTCATTATGATTTACACCGTGTGTTCAGCACATGTTGATATGAGCTGAACTGACAGCTGTGCTGGAGGAAATAATGCAACAAGTTAATATTCATTCAATAGACCTGAAAGGTTTATTGGTTATTCCTTAAGATAAACCTGTGATCTCTCTCTACGGGTGTTTTTATGAAACATGTAGCTGGCTAATATTAGTAACCTTAAGCTTGCCAAGTTACAGTATATTGTCGGTTACTACACCTGGATACCTCACGCTAACATCATATTAGCTTGACTTAGGAGTGAATGTTGGCTGCTAATTTTTTCATCAAGCCAGAGACATCAAACAAAAATAGAAAAGTGATGGTAGAAGATGTGGAGTCAGCAGAGAGAGAAACTGAGCAGACAGCTGACAGTAAACTCAGGACATCTGAACACAGTAGTGAGGAACAATGTTCAGCACTGGACGAGTGAACCTGTGGACTTAATTACAAGAGAGAAAGAAAGACACACAAGACACAGTAATCAGTAATCAGGAGATTAGGAGGAGAGAAGGAGTGAAGTGTGTGTGTGTGTGTGTGTGTGTGTGTGTGTGTGTGTGTGTGTGTGTGTGTGTGTGTGTGTGTGTGTGTGTGTGTCACACTGGATGTTCTGTAACAAAGCTAATGAGGCTAATGTTAGCTTCCTTAAATCTAAGGAAATGGCTAGAATATAAAATACTCCTGCTTGTTCGTTTACAGTTAGTATAGAGAGACAGAAAACAACCAGGATGAAGAGAAAGAGTAATGCTATTGCCATGGCAACCTTCTTTAGTAAGAAGACAGTAGGAGAGAGAAAAGACAGAAGAACTTGATGGTGAAAGTGTCCAGGAGGAGGACATGGAAGAGAGTGGACACAGCAGACAGAGACAGAGGAGCCAACTGTGTCCACTCTCACTGTAGCCCCACAGGTCTGCTGTAGTGTCAGCTGTGTCCACTCTCACTGTAGCCCCACAGGTCTGCTGTAGTGTCGGCTGTGTCCACTCTCACTGTAGCCCCACAGGTCTGCTGTAGTGTTCGCTGTGTCCACTCTCACTGTAGCCCCACAGGTCTGCTGACTTGTTTAGTTGTTTTTTTGTGTTAATGTAAATGGTTGATTTCAGTCAATAAATTAGTTGTGTGAAGTAGCGATATTGTGTGTGTGTGTGTGTGTGTGTGTGTGTGTGGTGCATAGCATGTGTGGTGTTTTGTAATTACATCAGAACTTTAGATCAGACATTTCTGCACCCATAATTCATCATTTGATACTACATAATTCAGATACACTGAGAATTATAACCACACATAGAAATATAACCACACGTAGAATTATAATCACATGTAGAATTATAACCAAATGTAGCAATATAACTACATGCAGAAATATAACCACACATAGAATTATAACCACAAGTAGAATTTTTGGAATCTTGAAATACAACCTTTTTCGAGGGGATGAGTCAAAGAATGGAAGATACTTGTAAATGATATAAAATATTAAGTGCTAGACAGAAATGAAACCTTTCTCAGGTAATAATATTTATGTTTATGTAACCCACACCCTTGATTTATTGGTGATGATTCATTCAAATTGTAATCTTATGGGTTAATTAATGATTCCCTGACTGACCTCATGTGAATGTCATAATCTGATAAGGAATAGAACAGTATGTAGTTTATTATACACTATAATAGTGGTTTTACCACTGTATTAACTTGTGTACCCTGAAATTCCTCTGTGCTGTAAGGCCATTTTAATGTGTCACCACAAGATGTTCACTGGTCCCACCTGTCCCCCCAATAAATATGTTCTGCAGGACTCTACTGGACATTTGGTGCTAAAATTATTTGCCAGCCAGTAAACCAGAGCTCACACTGTTTAGATCAGGACAAATATGACTACTGTTTATACACAGTAAACCAGACCTCAAACTGTTTAATTCACGACCAATATAACTACTGTTTGAAATCTTATTTATTATATAGATCGACACAAGTATGTTTCATTTACTGTTTATAATGCTTCACCTCAATTGAAACTTGTGTGTGTGTGTGTCTGTGTGTGTGTGTAAGAGAGAGAGAGAGAGAGACACAGAACTACTTTGTGTAAGAGAAACAGAACTATTATCTGTGTGTGACCACCACTGATAGAATGTGTTCCTCACTGGACCCCTTGCTGTGCTCCTTGTCTTTGTGCTTCCTCCATACAGGAGAACAAACACTGACCACAGAAAATACTTAAAACCACAAGATGTCTGAAGGGCTCAGAAGTTCAGTAACAATAGTGAAGGTGTTTTGCAGGGAAATTATATAAAATACAAATAGTGGGAGATTCAAGGCACTGTTCTGTTAAGAAAAAAGGAAAAATGTGTAAAAATCTTTTATTTAATGCATTGTTCATAGCAACAACTGTGGTCATGCTACAGTTTTAATATGTTACACATTAATATTTGTCCAGGCTACATCCCACACATTATAGTATCAGGGTCATCTTTAGGGTTCACAAATTAAGAAGAACATTATCTTACAGTGTTTGATAAATGGTAAAGGAGTGTTGGAGGCAGCCATCTTCAGTTGCTGGTTATTTCAGCTGCAGATGATTAGAGAGAGATACCAACCTTTATACATCTCTGTTATGTGCCAGTGTAGGGGGAGAGTCCACAACAGACACTTTATTCTGGGCACAAACCACTATTACAAAAAAGTAATAGAGGTCTACAAACATGCCATCTGTCTCTATGGGGAGTATAAGTCAGGATAAAAAACAAACCCAACACCTGCTCCACCCCAAACTTGTCTTCATTAAACATAAACCAGAAGGGAGAAAAGAAAATGCAGTAGTAGATGTAAAAAGTTCAGATCCACTCAGTGAATGTACAGTAATCTACACCCAAGATATTTTATGTTGATACACACAGCCACACAATAGACTACACTACCCAACAGTGGCACAATGACCTGGGGAAGTTGTTCTAGGACAGAGCCAACTCTGGAAACTGAAGGTACAAATCTGTGTTCTATTAGCATGCCTGTGTTCAGTCTGTCTATTAAATCTTATCAGGCTGCAGTTATGGAGTGTTTGTAGTTTCACTAACTGTAGTGTGGTAGCAGCAGGGTGTGTTTGGGTGTGTGTAGGGCACCAGAATGGTCAGAAACAGTATAACACCATTATATGTAGTGAAGATATTGTTCCTAATATTTTTCTCAACTAAAACTGGGAGCACACGAAACAGCAGAAAACACTTTGGTCTAGAAATACAGCAACAACCTTGTGATTGTTGCCCTTGTGTTTTTAGGAAGTCTATGTTGACGTATTAAAAATGTCAAAAGGTACAGTAAAAACACCACAAATTCTTAAAATTGTACCATTTGAAAAAAAATAAAGGTAGTAATAACATAAATATCCAAGAAGCACTTGTAAACAGCAGTAACAGAAATATGAATGAGGTTTCTCAATTTGAGTGACAGTAATTTTATCCAGTCACATATGTGGTAGGACGGGTCGTGCCGGCAGAATATTGAATGACGTCATTACAGTGGCCAATAGCATCAGAGGAGCTGTTTTAACTTACTGAGGTGAAGAGAACTGTAGTGGATCATGAAAATGACAGAAAATCTCACAAACTGGAATTGGAGGATATTTGCTGCTATGGTGATTTCCAAGAGAAAAGGAAAATACCAGAAAGGGACAGACATAAAGTAAAAGTAGATGGACTAAGACAGACAGACAAAGCCTGTATGAGTTTTTCACTCAATTTCTGATCGTCATTCATGGCTAACAGCTAACTAGCTAATGTTAGCAAAGAAAATCTGTGTTGATTTGTTTGGTGTGTTTACTGTTCAGCACAGTTATCTAACAAGCTAACAGTCTCAACAATTTGACCAAACCGTCAATACACAAGATTGGAAGTCTTGTCGTTGCAAGAATCAGTCTTGCAACAAACAGTCTTTTGGAGAAATGCAGTTGGATCGTCACGTAGTTGAGAGCAGGAGGGTGAGGGTGTGACGATGTAATTTATAACATCTGGTGTTCATCAAGTACAGGTGTGTATTAATCAGTCATGTCCCTACGTCGGTATAAACACATATAAACGTGGTTACTAGGTTACAGGTGGTCACTAGGTTACAACCACGGTCAAGTCATCCGCGCTTTTAAAATTTAATGCGCCTATATTCGCGATTTTACGGTATTTCGCTGCTCACCGCACTCTAACTCTTCCTAAGCAAAGAGAAACAGACGCGTATTTTTAAGCGCTTTGATGGACATGCGCGTTTACTACATTTAAAAGTACAAAATACAGTTTACTTGATTGAACTAGTTTAATTGCATGATTAGATTAAACACAATTGGTAATATATTTACACAGCTTAATAAGCATTGTGGGAACTGCTTTTTCTACATCTTGCTTCTCAGAAGTTTATTCTAGAGCTTGACTGCCAGCTGAAACAGGGGTTATCACTAGTGAAATGTGGCAAATGTGCAGGTCAGGGGAACTCCAGGGCTGAAAAATTCCACTGCCAATTGAATAGTGGACCTTGGATATCACCAGATCAAGTTTGAAAAGATTCTACTGCACCAGTTTTTAATAAATCTATATTGAAGTCTTTGTATTTGTAATGATGTTTACATGGCCATTTAATTCAGAGAAAGTATGATTACATATTTTTCTGAATTTTAACATAATGTAAAAACAGTTCCACTACCACATGTGAGTAGGAGCCCTTGACTATTAGAGTAAGTTTGGACACATGTCACTGTACAATATCTTCATAAATCCACATTAAAGTCAAACTACCTTTAGGCGAAATAATGCACTAATTTTGTATAAACTAAATTTGGATATCTATTTCTCAGAAATGTCCCATAATGCCAAGACAGTTCCATGACCACATAAGAGTACATTTATATTTACATTTACGCCATTTGGCAAACGCTCTTGTCCAGAGCGACTTAGAAAACTGCTTTGTCATTTCCTCATAGAACAGATCATAGCCAGTAAAGTAGGTTAGAGTCCAAGATACCAATGAACTAGAATACTATTGAAATACAGGGATCAATGCTAATGCAGAGAAGTGCAAAATACATATAAGCTCTATAACAGTGCAATCAGTGCAATAAACAATAAGTACTACAGTTAGTCAACACAGGAGCAGACAACATAAGAGTAATAAACATCCTACAATAAGTACTTGAGTTTCAGTTAGTCAACATAGGAGCAGGATCAGTGGTCATTTAAATATTCCACAAACAGATGGGTCTTCAGTTGGCGTTTGAAGACTGCAAGGGACTCTGCTGTCCAGAAAGCACGCGGAAGTTTAATAATCCCATATTAAAGTCATACTGCCATTAGGTGAATTCATGTACTCATTTACAATATGCTTGGATATCTGGATATCTATTTCTCAGAAATTTCCCATAATGCAAAGCAATTTCACTATACTATATACTATGGAGTATGTTGTAACATCTGTTGTATCTACTGTAGAGTATATTGTAATATTTGTTGTATCTACTGTAGACTATAATGTAATGTCTGTTGTATCTGCTGTAGAGTATATTGTAATATATGTTATATCTACTGTAGGGTATATTGTGATATCTGTCGTATCTACTCTAGGGTATATTGTAATGTCTGTTGTGTCTACTTGCAGTCTAGCTACCTGTAATCTTGGGGAAAACACTTGTGAAAAGCTGGCATCAGCTTTGCAACTGCCAAATCCCTCCTGAGGGAACTGGACCTTAGTAACAACGACCTGAACAATTCAGGAGTGAAGCAGCGCTCTGCTGGACTGAAGAGTTCACACTGTAAACTGGAGTTACTCAGAAGAGATTTGTTATAGTCAATAAATATTCTTCTTGTATCTAAAAATAAGATGAGCTTTCTAGTGAAATTCACTGGGAGTATTAATTTGGCCACATCTTTCATCTCACAATTCAATTTCTCTACTAATAGAGCAGGAATCACCTTCTTGCTAAAGAAAAGACTCCTAGATTAAAGGACTGTTGTTTATACCTGTTTTAATGGCATAAACAAAACCCCCATATATATAAGTATGCATCGCTGAGGATTCTTAGGCATTTTCTCTGCATTGTCACTGGTCCTGTCTCTATATTAAACATGTCATTAAATAGTTTTCTCTGATTCACAGGTCCAGAAATGTGACAGTGTTATTACTCCTGTTATCACAGCCAGATGTAGAATTCTGCCAAGATTTTACTGGCATCATCTCATACAGTCTGACATGTAACAGTCTTATAAGACCACTGAAATCACACAGTGCAAGTCCGGCTTTAGGGTTTTTCTGATGTAGGTTAATAGTGCACTAGAGTTCTAAAGGGCAGGAATAAAAATAAGGGCTAAAATAAACACAGACAGAAGTGATCTGGAGAAGAGTGAACAAAGCCATCTGCCATGGAGGATGCCATCTTGGAGATGAGAGTGGAGGAACCTCCAGTACAGTTACCAGCCCCTCTAGCTGCCCCATGCAGGCTGGTCTGGAAGTGCATCTCACTCTCTGTCTCTCTACCTGTTTCCCTCATTTCTGCAGACTGTCTGGTTGTTTGGTCACAGAGGAAGGCTGTTCTTCTTTGGCTTCAGCTCTGAGGTCAAACCCCTCCCACCTGAAAGAACTGGATCTGACGTACAACCACCCAGGAGAGTCTGGAGTGAAGCTGCTCTCTGCTAGACTGGAGGATCCCCACTGCAGACTGGACACACTCAGGTATGGAATGTTACTGTGTGCATGCGTATGTGGGTTTGTTTGTGTATGCTTACGTGTATATGTGTGTGTGTTGGTGTCTGTGTGTGTTTATGAAAGACTGAGAATGAGAAAATAATGAAAACTGAGTCTTCCATTCCTGAGTAGTGCAGTTCCCATATCATACTGTGGTGGCTGGTGAGTTCACTCTCTACTGTTCTCCTGTAGGAACTGCTGAGTTTTAGTTGACATGCTACATTTCCTCAGCCTCCTCAGGAAGTACAGATGATGTTCTGTCAGGAGTTTAGAAACTTTGTTCCATTTTTTGAGGTTAGTTGTAATTCATTTAAGAACCACAGGGTGTCAGTAGCAGTAAGTTGGTTCATGTGTGTAGTGATCGCAAAGTGAGAGAGAACAACTCCAATAGTTAGTTATTATAGTTATTGTAGTTATTATATCTGTGCTAATGCAGTTGCGTCTGCGTACATCTCATACTTATTGAATACATCGTGGTTGTGTGTAGTTTATTTTATTGTTATTTGTAATCACAGATCATTATTTGGTGGATAATGTTATTCTCTGTGAAGTTTGGTGCATTGTGTGTTGTGTATATTGGTACGTATTGTGGCCGGCGTGTTGCTGAGTGTCCTTCATGCGGTTCAGTTTCATGTTTCCTTATGACATCAATAAAACTGAACAAGAGCTGAATGTTTTTGGAGTTCTGATGTTAGGAGAGTGTTAACCTGCAGGTCATGTTGTGTATCATACATAAACAGAGGACACAGCAGATACTGTTGGGATTTCTTTATGATGTGGTGTGTGTTGTAGGTCGAAGTGAGGTCTTCACTGATGTGTTGTGTGTTGTAGGTCCAGGTGCGGTCCTCACTGATGGGGTGTGTGTGTTGTAGGTCCAGGTGAGGTCCTCACTGATGGGGTGTGTGTGTTGTAGGTCCAGGTGAGGTCCTCACTGATGTGGTGTGTGTTGTAGGTCCAGGTGCGGTCCTCACTGATGGGGTGTGTGTGTTGTAGGTCCAGGTGAGGTCCTCACTGATGGGGTGTGTGTGTTGTAGGTCCAGGTGAGGTCCTCACTGATGTGAACTCCAGGAAGGTGAAGGAGTTCACCCTCTCCACCTCCATCTCTCCTGTCTGTAGTGGTGTGTGTTGTTGCTTTACTTCCTCCTTGGGTCAATAATAATCATCTTCTTGGTCTTGTCTGCATTCAGGGAGAGATTGTTGTCATGACATCATGTCACCTCCCTCCTGTATGCTGTCTCATCCAGTGATCAGTCAAACCAGTTTGATGATGCTGGTGTTATACTGGGCGGCCACGCAGTCCTGGGGGGTCCCAGTGTTCACAGTCCTTGTGCTGGATGTACATTGCCAGTTCTGACTGACTGATTCTGTCTGTTAGAAAGTTCAGCCCCCATTTACAGAAGGAGGGTGTGAGTCCAGTGGTGAGTGTTTCAGTCAGTTTGGTTGGGGTGACTGTGTTGACTGCTGAGCTGTAATCAGTGAACAGCACTGGAACATAACTGTCCATGTCCTCCAGATGTGTGAGAGACGTGGATGTCAGTGCTGACAGTGTCCTCAGTGCACTGGTTCTGACGGTCTGTAAACTGGTGGGGGTCTTCTGGCCAATAACGGACATTATAGTAGTAAGAATATAGACAATAAGGAGCAGAATAAGTAGTGAGACGGAGAGAAATAAATAAAGAAAAATGGAACAATAAGCAATTAAAGTCTAGTCTTGTTTTCTAGAAGTCCTAGTCTGGTCCCGACGGTGTGTGCATGACCGAAACTCTTCCTGTACGAGATCGTCCATGAAGGGCAATGGAGAAGTAGCTGTGTGGGGTGGAGGTGTGAGAGGCTACAGCAGGGGGCATCAGGGGGTGGTGGGAGGAGCCATGGCAGCTGAGAAAGTAACATCACAGCATCAGGGGCAGGTGAACCTCAGCAGAGAGAGAGACTAGAATATTAGACATGTCCAGGTAGAGGGTGTGTAAATTAGGAAACTATGATGTGCAAAAATGGATTCTGGCAGATGTAGCTGTGGCAGCACAGCTAAAAGGAACCACAGGCATGATCAACACTCCGCCGCTCTCAGCCAACTAACTAGAGAGACAAAAGAGAGGTGAAGTGACAGCATCACATCCCAGTTTACCAGAACTCCCAATGCCCATGGACCCCCAGATCTACACCTTTACCTAAGATGGGAAGTAGTTAATAATAAGTAGGTGTTTTCAGCCTTAAATATGGAAAATCTCAAACAGTTATAGTAAGGTAATTGCATAGTGTGGGAGATTTGTAGGAAAAGGCTCTGTAGGTCTTTGTGTCAGATAGAGAAATGTATGCCTGTGTGCGTGCTTGTGTATGTGTGTGGGTGAGAGAGAGAGAGAGAGAGAGAGAGAGAGAGAGAGAGAGAGAGAGATCTATTATCTGTGTCAGAGAGCGAGAGAGACAGAACTATTATCTGTGTGAGACAAAGAAAGAGACAGTACTATTATCTGTGTGTGAGACAGAGAGAGAGAGAGAGAGAGAGAGAGAGACAGAACTATTATCTGTGTGAATGAGAGAGAGAGAGAGAGAGAGAGAGAGAGAGAGAACAATTATCTGTGTGTGAGACAGAGAGAGAGACAGAACTATTATCTGTGTGTGAGACAGAGAGAGAGAGAGACAGAACTATTATCTGTGTGTGTGAGAGAGAGAGAACTTATCTGTGTGTGAAAGAGAGAGAAAGAGACAGAACTATTATCTGTTTGTGTGTGTGTGGTTCTTTAGGGTGGAGCACGCAGGGGAGATCAGAATCAAACCAGGACTAAGAAAATGTAAGAAGTAAATGTACACACACACACACACACACACACACACACACACAGACACACAGACACAGACACACAGACACAGACACACAGACACAGACACACAGACACAGACACACAGACACAGACACACACACAGACACACACACAGACACACACACAGACACACACACAGACACACACACAGACACACACACAGTATTTGTGATCTCTCCTCTAATGTCTCTTCCTGTGCGCAGATGTGTGTGATCTCACACTGGACCCAAACACAGCACACAAACATCTCTCTCTGTCTGAGGGGAACA